>NC_088930.1:8352500-8405000 GCF_038396675.1 Hydra vulgaris | reverse complement strand
TTTCTCATTTCACATGACACGTGTAAACATATACTTCTTTTCACAAAACGATACAAAAAAAGATGAAAAGATAATTTATAAGATCGTGGGCCGTATTCTCATCTCTCCGTGAAAAAAAATTTAAATACTGTATTCTCATTTCTCCGATAAACCTAATGAAGTAACAATGATAAAAAATAACTAAACTTTAAAGATATAATTCTTTAGACGTAAGGGTGTTACTTTGGCATTGGTTTCATTTAAATAAAAGCAACTTGAAATTGGCATATAAAACCTCTGTTACCTGTTCACTGAAAACTCCAAGACTTTGTGCATAAACGCTGATAAAATGTGGCACACGGAAAAAGACTGTTACTGAAATTTACAGTTTCGAGAATGAGTCTTTAAACTGATCAATTTTTTCTTTGTAGCTGGGATTAAGGAAGTTTTTCGAAGCATGCTGATCCCATCTCGTTGAACTTTCGAAATTCCTTGAAAACCTAGAATTCACATTGAGTCTCAGCGAGACTCGGGAGTTTGTCTATGTTTTTCAGCAACTTGTTAGAGTCATTTCCAGCAAAATGACCACCATAATAACGCTGAATGGCAATGTGAAATGAGGCCGGCCACTAACTTACTCCAGGCCAAACTTGAGAAAGGCTCTTGAATAAATTGTTCACAACCCCAAGAAGCAAAATTGCAATTCCATTGGAAGAATTAGATCTAAAATCAATTGATCATCTGGCAAATAAAGATAAGAGAGAGGGGAGGGAGAGACGCACTGAGTTTTTGAAATCATTTGCTGTCTTTGAGTTTGCTTCGTTCCAGACAAATGCTTGATAGTCTTTTTTAAGAGATCCAATGCTTCTTAAGGCTCCAATGTTACTAAGTTTGCCTAATTCAGCTTGACACCAGAAGCAAGAATGCTTGCTGTACGCTTGAATGCCACATATGATATTGGCAAGTTCAAGTGATATTGGCAAGTATCAGTAAAAAAATATCGGAAACAAACAGTCTGGTGGCCTGGGAAATTAACAACCAAAAAAAAAAATTTCGACCTTTAAAATCGTTCACGCCGTAATAACCTAGTGATTGATGGCTTAACTGAGCTGCCCATGGAATCTTGGAATGACTGTGCAAAGAAAGTTAAAGATCTCTTTAAAAACAAACTGGAAATATCTGAAGAGGTAAAATTGAAAGAGCTCACCGCATTGAGAAAATAAATGAAGATAAATCTCCAAGAACTATAATTATTAAACTCTTAGATTTTCAAAACAAAATAAAAATAAAATCTTAACGCTATCAAAAAACACTTTAAGGAACCGAAATATTCATTAATGAAGACTACGCGAACGAAGCGATGGAAATGAGAAAAAAGCTATGGTAAGATGTTAAAAAATTTCGAAAAGAAGGTAAATTTGCTATTATTAAATATGATAAAATATTCGTCAGAGATTTTCGTAACTAATTTTAATTTTAACAAAGTACTTAATAGAGATTTGTTAAATAGTTCGTCAGAGATTTTCGTAACTAATTTTAATTTTAACAAAGTACTTAATAGAGATTTGTTAAATTGTTCTGTACATTTTTATTATGCTTGCACCTTTTAATTTATCGCACTTTACACGATGACTAACAAAAACAAAACAAAAGATTTTGAAACACTGCTTTTCAACTTCTTCGAAACTGTCACTAATATTTTACTAAATGATTTTTACGACTCTGATGCGCAAATTTTTCACAGAAATAATTTTGATTGGAATTATTTTGAAACAGAAACTGTTAAAATTAAATTTGAAACTTTAAAAAATAATTTTACTGCAATATACATAAATATAAAAAGAATAAATAAACATTTTGATAAACTAAAACACTTTCGAATAGATTGCAATTTGCAAGATTACTCATTTGGTATGATTTGCATATCCGAAACGTGGTGTTCTGATAAATCATTTCAAACGACTCAAAGTTTCAAATTCCAAATTTTAAACTAATATATTATTAAAAAAAAAAAAAAAAAAGGGGGAGGAGGGATCGCAACGTAAATCCGCAATAATCAAGGGTTTAAAGTAAGACAAGACCTCTCCATCTCTGACACTGATAGCGAAGTCTTTACTATTGAGATAACGGGTAATAAATCAACTAGTAAATCAAAAAAAAATTATTTTTTCAAATCCATGCTTTATGCAAGCAGAATTCTATTGGGCCTAGAAATTCTTTTTTTGTTATCTTTTGTAGAAGGAAAAATTACTGTTACGTTTTTAAATTTTTTTTTTATTAATTCAGTGTTCTTATGGGGAAATACAAATTAAATTTTTGTTAACTTAATTAACTTTTTTTGGTCAAATTTTTCCATTTCCTTGTATTGTCATCGAAAATGATTAAGTATGCAAAATTTGAGCAAAATTGGTTGAGAAAAAAGCTTTCAAAAATTGATTTCAAATTTTGTGGCACACAAACATATATATAGAGAAAGTAACCTTATATAAAGCATGGAAAAAGTAGCGCGTTTTAAATTTTTGTTTTTTAACTTAATAACTTAAGACTTAAAAAACAATAGGTTTTGAATCGCTGCGCTTTAATGTCTTCGAAACTGCAAATAATTTGCAAATCAATGATTTTTGTGACGTAATACGCAACTCATATCAAATAAATAAAATGTATGGGGAAATACAAATTAAATTTTTGTTAACTTAATTAACTTTTTTTGGTCAAATTTTTCCATTGCCTTGTATTGTCATCGAAAATGATTAAGTGTGCAAAATTTAAGCAAAATTGGCTGAGAAAAAAGCTTTCAAAAATTGATTTCAAATTTTGTGGCACACAAACATATATATATAGAAAGTAACCTTATATAAAGCATAGAAAAAATATTAAAATTTCCACTTGCTATAGACCTCCAGAAGGCGATATAATTAAATTTTCAAATTTTTTTAATGAACTCTTTCTCAAAATAAATGACAAGGGAAAAAATAGTTTCTTTATAGGGGATTTAATTATTAACAGTCTAAACTACAAAGAAAATGCGATTACTAAACACTTTTTTGATAATCTGATTCAATTGAGTATCCTCCCAATCATCAACAATCCTACACGGGTAGGATTCCTCCATCTCTGCTCTAGACAATATATTAACAAATACATTTCGAGAAATCTCTTTAAAAACAGGAATTAACACAATCGATATATCAGATCATTTTTCTATTTATTTTTCATTATCTCAAGATTTAAGAACCCATAACAATTCTAAAACCAAAACTTTTAAAAGAAAAATCAATCAGTTTTACATTAAAAAATTTAAAGGCTCGCTATCGGAAATACATTGGGATGGAGTGTATCAAAAATGTAACCTTGGACGCTCAAATTCTGCATACAATTTATTTATAAATATTTTTCTAGATCACTACAATAAACATTTCTCCGTTGAAGAGAAAGAAATAAAGCTAACATATTCAAACTCCCCATGGATAACTAACGGGATTAGAAAATCATCAAAAACAAACCAAAAACTCTATCTCAAGTTTTTAAAAAACAGAAACGAAACTAACTTAACTACATAAAAGGAATACACAAATCTATTTGAAAAAATTAGAAAGAATGCAAAAATATATTATTTAAAACAGGTACAAAAAAGAAAAAGTGATATTAAAAAAACCTAGAACATATTGGAAGAAATAATAGGTAAAAATCATACAAAATCAAATAATTCACCAGATAAAATTATCGTTAACGAAAATAAATTAGTCGACAAAATTTCTATCGCTGAAAACTTCAATAGTTTTTTGTAAACATAAGCCCTAACATGGCTTTCGAAAATTCAATGCCCTGAAATCTCCTTCAAAACCTATATCACAAACCAACATTTTTGTTTAAATATTTTCTCTCGACTAAACAATGAAGAACTAGAAATTGCAAAAAACTCGCTTAAGACGTATAAGGCCCCTGGGATAGACGACGTTTGCAGCTATAATGTAAATGTGTTTCCGGTGATAAAATAACCAATCTATGAAATATTTAAATTTTTAATTATTACAGGATCTGTACCAAATAAATTAAAAATAGCTAAGGTAATACCAATATTAAAAAACGGAGATTCAGTTACACTAAACAACTACAGACCTATCTCAGTTCTTCCTGTATTTTCAAAACTTTTGGAGAGAGTAATATAAAATAAACTGTATAAATATCTAACAAATAACAAAATCCTAAAAGAAAAACAGTTTCGCTTTCAAAAGCAACATTAAACCGAATGCGCAATTCTTGATCTTATAAATAATATAAATGACTCCTATAAAAACAAAAAATACGTCCTTGGAGTTATCTTAATTAGGAAAATGGAAAAATACGGGATAAAAGGTGTTGCACTAAACTCGTTCAAAAATTTTTACTAGACAGAAAACAATGCGTTATTGCTCATGAAAATTTTTTTTCAAAATTACTTAAAATAAAATACGGTAACCCCAAAGGTTCCATTCTTGCACCTCTTTTGTTTTTAATATACATAAACGATCTTCCTACAACCTCAAGTAAATTGGATGCAGACAACACTAATTTATTTTATGCATCTTCATCAATGACAGAACTTTATGAAACTACAAATACTGAACTTGAAAAAATATACAGCTGGTTAAAATCTTACAAACTATCGCTAAACACAGAAAAAACCAAATACATTCTTTTTCATTCTAACCAAATAAAAATACCTCCCGATTTACTTTCGCTAAATAAAGATACTAAAGAAATAGACCCAAGCAACTAAATTTCTAGGGATACTTATTGATGAGAACATCTCATGGAAATCACATATAGATATATTAAATACCAAAATATCAAAAAACATTGGTATTTTTTACAAAGCTAGTTCTATACTGTCTCGTGATAACTTAAAGTTCATACACTTCTCGTTCGTACAAAGCTATTACATATACGCTAATGTTGCTTGGGCGAGTACTCATGAATCCACACTAACCACACTATATCGAAAACGAAAACATGCTGCAAGAATAGTTTTTAATAAGGATAGACTCTCCAATGATGAACCACTTTTAAAAAATTTGAAAGCATTAATTGTTTATTAAATCAATATATTCCAAAATTTCTTATTAATGCTCAAATATAAAGTTGGACTTGTTCCAATTAACTTTTCAAAGAATTTCTTTCAAAATAGCAAAAATAGATACCATACAAGAGGAACGGGAAACTTCAACTTACCTTTTAAAAAAATTAATATCTCGCACTTTTCCGTTTTGTACCGTGGTCCTTCTGTATTTATTAAATTAATATTCAAAAATACTCAACTGGAAAAATCGAATAACTTAAATACTCTGAAAACTTTACTAAAAGATCTCATTTTAAACACTAACAACTTTATGAATTTTTATTAACCCCAAAACATTTAAAACTATGTATAAAACTAACTCTGTTCTGAAACCAATGTAAACTCTAATAGCTCTAAAAACTCTAAATAACTTAAAAACAACAATAATAACAACAACAACAACAACAACAACAACAACAAAACAATTAATAGGCTTATTTATCAAGACGTGAATTACTATATATTACCTATTTAGCAAATTGAGTACCTACTTATATTTATCTGTACTGAAATAAAGTTAAAAAACTTAAAACTTCTATTTGTCTGCATTCCTTGTTTTTTGCATTTTGCATTTTCGTTCTGCCGAAACTAATAAAAAAATTTTTTAATATAAACTTATTTTAAATTGAAGTATCTAAAAATATTAGTAATGCATAGCAATACTTTACAGTTTTATTTTATATATCGTTTTTTGATTATGTGATAATTATCAACTCTTTTTTGATTTGAGAGTGATCAATATAAAGTGAAATAAACACAAAATAGATCAATAAATAAAAGGTTAGATTAAAAAAACAACTTTTTACGTACTTAAAGTTTCATGCCATTTTCAGCACTCATATTTAAATCAAAAAAAAGAAGAAAAAAAAACAACCCTTTTTATGTTTACAAATAAATACTTGCAAGCAATACATAAATTTTCATATATGTATTTATATATATAATATATATATATATATATATATATATATATATATATATATATATATATATATATATATATATATATATATATATATATATATACATATCTGAAAATTTAGCAAATGTTTTAGAACGCATATCTACGCAAAGCTTAGATATGCGGTCTAAAATACTTTTTTTTTATCGTTTGTTGCGCTTTCGTGTGTAGACTTGCTCAAAGTGTTGAATTTTTAATATAAACAAAGAATATTTATTGGTTTTAGTACATACATCGACTAACTTATAGCCTGCTGCTACAAGGGAGTGCTGCTACATCGTCTATCGTATAGTCTGCTTCTACAAGGAATTGCTGCTACATT
Source organism: Hydra vulgaris (assembly GCF_038396675.1). Classification (NCBI taxonomy): domain Eukaryota; kingdom Metazoa; phylum Cnidaria; class Hydrozoa; order Anthoathecata; family Hydridae; genus Hydra; species Hydra vulgaris. The sequence continues at coordinate 8,398,640 of NC_088930.1, read as the reverse complement.
GACTGAGGATTTGGCATAGGGCAACAACCTTTTTTCTTTTATTGTTTCAATTAAAATTTTTAGTGTTTAAAAATTCTCCACTAACAAGAGCGCTACAAGCGAAAATATTAAATTATTTTAGAGCGCTAAAGTGTAGCTTTACCTAAAATTACGTTGTATGTTGTATTTTTTACCTAGGTTTACCCATAGTTCTTCATTGCCCTGTAGGACAATGATTTTTTGATTTAATTAACACAGTTTGTGTCACATGTCTTCAATAAAAAAAGTAAAAAATAAGTTCCGGCATTTCAGCTTGAAATATTATAATACTGGCCGGAACCGAAATGATCTAAAAGTCACAAATTCCGGCCGGAATTCCGGTACATTCTAGTTTATAATGATATTTAAAATATCGCAAAATGTTCAATGTTAAAAGTATTAGTCTAAAATGTCACTTAATCAAAAAGTTTCAAAGTAATCAAAAACATTATGCTACAGAATGAAAAAGCAAAATTAATCTCTTTAAAAGGTATATTACAGAAAAATATAGTTTTTTAAGATATATAAAAAAATAATAGTTTAAACTAAAATTAAATTTATTGACAGCTTTTAAATTTTGTAGAAAAATATTGTAAATTACAAAAGTTATGACAAAATTACACGCCTCCCCCTCATTTTGAGAGGGGTTGGAAAAATTAACCATGCAATTTTTACGACCCCTCCTAAAATGAAAACCCTCCGGAAAAATTGCATGGTCAAACTTTTGTAATTTACAATATTTTTCAACAAAATTTAAAATTTGTAAATAAATTTAAATTTAGTTTAAGATAGTAAAGTTGAAAATTTTACTACATTTGTGTTCTAACATTTGGTTAGGGGGGCGGCAAACGTTTTAGGTTTTTTCGTTCCCAGGCCTCAGCCATCCCAAATTTCTGCAAGGCCTCCTTATTTGGCATAGGTATGAACATACTTAAGGTTAGGCCCAATGTCTGAAAGTGCTCTATGTAAAAAATCAAAAAATCCTGCAAGCACCCATGCCATGTCATAATTTTATACAAATGGATGGCCAAAAATAGTTTTGAAGAAACTATTAACTTTTATTTAATATTTTTATCTTTATGTAATTTAAACTAACAATTTTTTTTTTTTTTTTTTTTTTTTTTTATTTCTCTGTTTTAATATAATATAATATATCTGTTTTAATATAATATATAAGATTTTACAACTTCGTAATATAAAATTTCAATAAATAAAATAAGTAAAACAGATAGGGGCTCAAAGAAGATAATTATTAACTTATTAAGTTCAAAAACTCAGACGGCGATGCGTTTTGACCCAATTTTAAGAGTTTTTACAAATTTTGAATTTTTTTTTTTTTTGATTATAGTTAAACTTAATAAAGGAAAAATTTTTAAGATTTGTTGGACCCTAATGACTGTTTTTTTAGGGACAACTCGGAACAACTAGCCGCACCACTGCTTATAGTATTTTTTATTAATTATATTGTTTCGTTGGAGCAGGTAGCTTGTATAGATAACCCATTACCCTCACCTAATTAGTAAACTGTGTAGTAGGCCATAAATACCTAAGAGGACACTTGTACTTCTACAAAAAGTTACAAACGTGTTTTGATTTTCAAAAAAGAGAATATTTAAAAAAACTTTCTTCAAAGTATTGATTTTTCACAATTTTTACTTTTAATATTGCTATATTTATTTCACACGTTAATGTTTTCATCTTCCAAATAATCTTCATTAGTAGCTTCTAAATCGTTCATTGTTTCATCTTCTAAATTAATAATTTCTGTTGGTTCCTATAATTCTAAGTCTGAGGATTCTAGTTCTGTCAGTTTTATTAATTCCTTATTGTCCACTTCTTAAATTAAAAAACTCTTTATTTTTTCTGGAAACTTGAGCACAACTTTCTTCGTCCGTCTAGATTCCAAAGAGATAGAACTATTAAGAGGATCGGATAATCTCGTTGCACGGTTAAACACGTCTTTAAAATTTGTTTGTCTTGAACATTTACGAGCATGGAGTTCACGATGTCGTCTGTTATATTTGTTTCGGCATTCAGATGCTTCCTCGGCTAAAACTCCCAAGGAAACTGGCGAGTTTATCATTATTTCTGCTCCATGTGCAAGAACTTTGTAAACTGTTGACGGCATTTTATACCATTATATATTTTATACAGATCTAAATATTGACGGTATTCTGTTTTACAGTATACCGTCAATATTTAGATCTGTCACTTTGGATTCAATGTTTGCTAACAACTTATTGCAATTAAGATATTTTTAAACATTTTAACAATTTCCTTATCAATCCCTAATATTTTGCTTAATTCTTTTGGGTCAGAAAACACTTTTTTGCAAACATTTCTGGTGGTAGATGTTCCTGTTCCATTGCGGAAAATCAACTCGGAGATCCTTCTTTTCGAACATTAATTGCTAGATAAATTTATTTTTGTTATTGTATACTTTCTTGAATTCTTTGGTTACTCTTTATTTTTTGAATTTGAGTTGGTATGAAATATGTAAAAGACACTATAGAAATCTTATCCAAGCATGTAACCGAAGCATGAAAAACCGAAGCATGTAAAAATACTGACTCAGTATATTTGTGACAAATATACTGACTCAGTATATTTGTGACAAATATACTGACTCAGTATATTTGTGACAAATATACTGACTCAGTATATTTGTGACAAATATACTGACTCAGTATATTTGTGACAAATATACTGACTCAGTATATTTGTGACAAATATACTGACTCAGTATATTTGTGACAAATATACTGACTCAGTATATTTGTGACAAATATACTGACTCAGTATATTTGTGACAAATATGCTGACTCAGTATATTTGTCGAGAAATTTCGTAACAACAAGTAAAATTAAAAACGAGTTTTTAAAACCCAATGCTTTTATATGTTATTAAAGCACAAATTTTGCAATCAATTTTTTCTGATATTACTGTTTTATTTTACTAACATTCGGCTGTATGCGTGTGTAAAAATACAAAAATGTTCAGGAATATTGAACCACAGACATTCCGTTTACAAAGTCGATGCCTTATCCAAATATGCTAAACGCGCATATAAGTATGAAAACAATCAATATACTTATTTTAAAATAGGTTAATCTTTTATCCATATAAAAAGTTAGCTTAATTAAATTTAACTAAATTAATTGACTTATTACAAAACTAATTATTGAATATTGTATTGTCACCAAGCAAGTGTATGTATGCAAAATTTGAAGAAAATTTATCATCAGGAAGTGACTCAAAAATTGATTGCAAGATTTGATGCTCATCGACAAACCAACAGACAGAGACGACGAGTTAGTATAAGCACTCGTAAAAATCTTCGGACTGCATCAAATATTTTAGTAATTTTTATGAAATTCTTGGAAATTTATGGAATTATGGAATTTTGCTTTATTCCAATAGGTTTAGTTCTACAATATGAGCTCAAAGATGAATTTATCCTTGTCTTCTTAGGGGTAAGACTTTTCTGCCCATGGCTGCATGGGTATAGCTAAATTGCTTATGCAGAACTTGTTGTAGACAAGAAATATTAGAGACAAATTTTTGAAAGAATATTTGTCTTTAAGTTGTCAGTTTAGCCTGGATTGACCTAACATAGCTTCTCAGTCCAAAAGAAGCAAACATTGTAGAAATTTCTACAATAAACATGGATAGTAATGCATTATTTACTAGTTGTTTCACAACGGCTGCCCAAATTTTTTGTTGCTTGGGGTGGGTGCGGCCATATTTTGTAGTAGAACTCTCTCGCATAGCAACTACAAATAATAAATCCGTGTCATTATTATTTTTATTCTACAACCCTCGAGTACATTAATATATTTTAAATATCTATTATTTATATTATTGGTTATATAATTATACCTAGACTAATAAAATAAAAATAAATTAGTATTAGTAAATATTAATTTATTTTTATTTTATTGTGCGAAAGTCTGAAATCTTAGATTGGTCAGGTGTAGCAGCCGCAGGTCTTGTCTAAATAAACTTTTGATTTAATGCATGTTTTCCTGAATGTGTTTTTAAATGGCGAATAAAGTTGCTTGTAATCGCAACTCGTTCGGTAATTAAACAGGACCAACGACATGGGTTTCAAAGTGGAGGGATACAGTTGTCAATTTCTAAAAAAAGTCCTCGATATTTAAAATTTAAAAAAAAAAAAAGAAAAAAAAATGTTTTTTCTTCTTTTTCTGGAACTCCGTATAACCAAAACTAACTACTTTAGACACTGCAGGCGTTTTCTGAATTTTTATAGCACTTATAGCTTTAAGTTAATTTTAGTTATAAAACATCAAAAACAGCATCGTACTAATTTTTATACATAAAAATAACTAATGCAAATAATTACCATCATGGTTTCAAATTCCACCGTGAAGAGGCAATAACAAACATGCAAATAGAACCTGCAGTTATTACTGGAGTTTTTAAAAGTTTCATATCAGGAGCCACCAAAATCTGCTCCGAAAAATACATTAACAACAAGATTCATTTTATAATAGATATGTTTGTTGAAAACGGTAATAAAGATCGAACCTAGAAACAAATGCCGCGAATTACCTTTCAATTAAAAACAATTCTAACAATAAAGTTGCAAAAAAACTAGAAAATAATGTTGCAATAAAAAAACTACCTTGGTTACCAACACTTGGACCGAAACTACGCAAAGCACTAAAAACATATAATGTCAAAGTTATTTTTACAACACCACCTAATTTAAAAACAGTTCTCTGTAACAACAAATCTAGATTAATGCCAAACAGCAACCCTGGGGTGTACAACCTTTCGTGTTCGTGTGGTGGAATTTGTATTGGGAAACAAAAAAGAGGATTTTCCAAAGAAGCATAGAACACCAAACTAATAGCATGAATGGTAATTGGCATGCTTCTGGAGCAACTGAGCAACCTTTTGTTGTACAAAGCACATGAACCTGAATCAGTTTTTATAATAGATCCTAAAGGTAAAAATACAATCGTTGATTGTATCTAACGTCACCCTTGCATGTCAATTCATAATTTTAATAAAAATTTTCTTACTAATTTATAAGAAAAACTTACAAAAGAAAATAAAAACGCTATACTTATGGGTGACTTCAACATTATTCTTCTTATAATTATGAAAACTCACCTGAAATATCATTTTTCGTTAATAATATGTGCTCAAATGCTTTTTTCCTTACATTTCATTGCCAACGAGAGTCAATGTAAATTCAAAAACTTTTATTGATAACATTTTCATTAATTTTTGCTCTAACAACATTACATCAGGTAATCTAATAATTTCTCTAATAAATCTCAGATCATTTAGCACAATTTGTACAAATCCCAAGTTTTCACTCCAAAGGTACAACAGAAAAGATATACAGAAGGTGCTATCAAAGGTTCAACAATGATGCTTTTCTAAATGATGTTAAGAGTATTTCTTGGTCCCAATAAATAAAAGAAGAAGACGACCCTAATTAATCTGTTAAATTATTCATGCAAAATTTTGAAAATATTCTTAATTTAAATGCGCCATTAATACCTCTTACAAAAAGACAAATTAAATCTAAAAGTAAGCCGTGGATAACTCAAGGTATTCTGAAGTCAATTAAAATAAAAGATAAACTGTTTACAAAATTTCTCAATCATTCGTCAACTATAATAAAAGAAAGAACATTTAATTTATTTAAAACATACAGAAATAAAATCAGTAATTTATTAAAAATAAGTAAAAAAACTTTTATTCAAATTTCTTTCAAAACAATTTACACAATATGAAAAATACATGGAAAGGAATTAGAGAAATGATTAACATTAACAACAGTTTCACGCAAAAGCAGTCTATTAAACTTATGATCAATAACAACTTAAAAATCGATAATAGAACTATTACTAATTTATTTAATGATTATTTTTTATATATATCAGTGAATATTTCTGAAAAAATTGAATCTTCAATTAATAAATTTAACGATTTTCTTAAATCCCAAACTTTAACTCATTTTTCCTTTCACCTGTAACAATAGAAGAATTTAAACAATTATTTCAGCAATGATTGATAGGAAAAGTATTGGTTCTAATAGTCTTCCGACTTCAATTCTTAAACGATCTTCAAAAATCATATCTAAAATGGTTAATAATTCATTTAAAAAAGAAACTTTTCCTGACGTTTTTAAGATTGCTAGCACTATTCCAATTCACAAAAATGGGTTAAAGCTTGAACCATCTAGTTACAGACCTATTTCTTTGTTATACAACATCGGAAAAATATTTGAAAAAGCAATGCACAAAAGACTGTACAACTTTTTTGATACCTTTAACTGCTTTCATAAATTGCAATACAGATTTAGACGTAACCTTTCTTCTACACATGCACTAATGGATTTTACAGAAACTTTAAGAAATGCCCTTGATAAAAATAAGATTGTTTGGGGTGTTTTCCTCGACCTGCAAAAAACATTCGACACAGTAAATCACGAAATTCTTCTTGCCTAATCAGAATACTATGGTGTACGTGAAATTCCACTTAAATGGTTTAAATCCTACTTAAATAACAGACTTCAAAATGTTACAGTTAAGGAAACATCTTCATTAACTAAAACTTTAATTTCGGGAGTCCCTCAAGGGTCAATATTGGAGCCTCTGCTTTTCCTTGTATACATCAACAAACTAAACACCTGCATTAATAATGTATTAACATACCATTTTGCTGATGACACTAACCTGTTAATTGTTGAAGATTCGCTTGAAAAAATGGAGTTAAAAACTAATGAGGCCATATTTTCTGTTATTAATTGGCTTACAGCAAATAAAATTTCACTAAACGCTACAAAAAATAGTTGTCTTTAAAACCAAAAACTACAAAAAACAAAGAGCAATGCACTTTTAACATTAATGGAAAAATATTAACTTTGTCAAAAACTGTGAAGTACCTTGGAGTTTGGCTGGATGAGAGTCTTTCTTTTAAGTACCGTCAAACTTACTTACAGACTAAGCTAAGTCGATCAGTTGGAGTGTTAGCCAAGATCAGATATTTCGTAAATTTTGAAACACTTATGAGTATTTATCATGCCATATTTGGATTGCACCTTAGGTGTGCGTGTCAGATTTGGAGTAAAAAAAAGTCCCGTAAAACCAGCTAGTTTCACTTCAAAACAAAGCCCTTAAAATTATTCACTTTCAAAATTTCCTATTCGACAATATTTCTCTGCTGTATAAATTATCAAAAATTCTTAGACTGAACAACAATATTACTTTTTAAAATTGTTTACTTGTATGGGATTATCTTCATGATAAACTTCCGATTTCCTTCATGAACTTTTTCCTTCAAGTATATAACAAACATTCTCTCTTTCCTAAGATCCTCTTTCTGCAACAATATCTTTGTAGAACATACTAGGACAATAAAGTTTGGCAGCGAATCAATTACACATCAGTGCACCAATACTTGGAACAATCTCCCTCATTCTTTTAAAACTGAAAACTCAATTTCTTGATATAATTTTCTCAATAAATTAAAAAAACACTATTTGGATAGCTACTAGAATAATAACATCAATAAAAGCAATATATCACTGTTAATAGTCTTATTAAAAATACTCTCTTGTATATTTTATTTATTTTATAATTTTTTTTTTAAAGAATCTTTACACTTGTGTGCAGCTTTTTTTTCGTCCTTGTACAATAATTGAATGTGTATGTGCGTATGCATGTGTGGGTTTATGTATGCGTATGTGTGTATATGTGTATGTATGTGTGTTGTATGTTAATATGTGTGTGTATGTGCGTGTATATGTATGTGTGTATGTATACGTGTATATGCGTATGTGTGTATATATATATATATATATATATATATATATATATATATATATATATATATATATATATATATATATATATATATGTTTGTATGTGTGTATGTGTGTAGATGTATGTGTGTTTATGTGTATATATATAAGCGTATGTGTAACATACATGTATGTATGTATGTGTTTATGTATGCATGTATTTACTTATGAATGTATTTATTTATGTATGTATGTGTGCGTGTATAAGTATAAATACAGAGTCGTACCAAGGGCAAGGCCGGCCGGGCCGCGGCCTGAGGCGCCAAAATTGGGAGGGCGCAAATTTTAATAAATCATAAAATAATAATCAGTTCATGAAACAAATTTTCATGGCGTCGCTGCTGTTGATAAGAAAATTAATTAAAATTCTGCTTCTTGACACAAACTCCTAAATATTATAGCTCACTTACTGAACAAAAGAGCGCTCTTTAACACTAACATATCTTTGATAACTTTTGAACATTATGATTCTATTATGAATCGAACCAAAAAATTTATTTGGTGCTGAATTTAAGAAGAAAAGAAAACAGTGCCAAGAAAACGACGAGAAACTACAAAACTGTTTCAAAAAGTGGTTGGTAACAAACTCAGTGGAAAAACAAATTATTTTAAGGATATTTGTATTGAAGTTAATGACAATTCAACAGATCCTATAATTGACTTAAATTTAGATCATCATTTGAAATTAATTGAATAGGAGATTTTCATCAGTCAAGAAGAATTTTGCGCAACTGATTCAGAACCAACAAGGGAAGATGGAAATGCCCAGCTTTGAGGTCCAGCTGAAATGGACTGGGATGAACTTCATTTAGAAATCTCAGAAAATCCAGTGGCCTCGGAAGAAAATTTTCTACACAGAGATCCAGCGATATGGCCTAAAATAACGGATAAATCTAGATGCTTTTTGATTGAGCATGGGCCAGGGCAAGACAGAAGAGAATTTTTTCCAAGCACGCTGTGCGATTTTGACAACAGAATGCGACACTTCAGCTCAAAATGGAATGAAAAAATTCAACCCAATGGTGAAAAATTTGTTTTCACTTGGTTGCAGTACAGCAACAAAAAAGATTCTTTATTTTGTTTTTGCTGTTTGTTATTTTCAACAACAAAAACCAACACTTTCTCAGAAATTTCTAAAGGGTTTTGTGACTGGAAAAAATTAAACTCAAGAATTCCTGATCTGCAGAGAGTTATCAGTGGAGAGATGAAAAAGTGGAGAGACATCTTGAAGGTGATTCTTGATGCAATTTTGTTCTGTGCCAAGAACAATCTTGCCCTTCAGGGAACAACAGAAGACATTGGTCAACAAAGCAGTAGCATTTTTCTGAGCCTAATTGAGTTGATTATCTTTTAGTGGCTGAACACATTGCGTCCGTTAAAGCAAAAAAAACCACAACATCCTACTTTTCTCCTCGAATTCAAAATGAGCTTATTGAGTTACTTGGGCAGAAAGTCAGGAACGTAATTTTGTCAAACATCAAAGAAGCTAAATACTACTCTGTTCTGTTTGACTGCACTCTAGACGCCTCCCAAAAAGAGCAGATGACTCAGATCATCAGGTATGTCCACATCAGTGATGAAACCTGCACAATTAAGGAAAGCTTTATGAACTTCATTGAATCTTACCAAAAAAGCGGAAAAGGTCTTGCTACAGAGATAAATGAAAAATTGGAGAAGGGTGGTCTGAACATTTCCGATTTCCATGACAATGGAGTCAATACATCTGGAAAATACAATGGCGTCAAAGCTCACATCCATTCTTTTAATGATTCAGCAAGATTTGTTTCATGCGTAGCTCACACTATAAATCTTGTTGGTTTTCATGCTGCTGAGGTTTCCCCACTCATGATTACGTTTTTTGGAAAGGTTCAAGCCATCTTTAACTTTTTTTCAAGCTCCACGTCAAGATGGGAAAAACTAATAAAAACGTTGACCATCTCATTAAATGGAAACAGTGACACAAGATAGTCTGCAAAAAAAGAAGCAATCACAACATTGCACAGACAAATCAAAAACGTTCTTCAAGTTTTGGAATCCATTATTCACAATCCCTTGACAAATGCTGTCACAGCTAACAGTGCAAAAGAACTTCTCATTGAAATTGATTCTAGTTTTTTGTATTTGTGGGATTTCTGGTGTCAAATTCTTTCTCCGGGAAAATTGGCCGGGAAAACAAACAGCTTCAGTCAAAAACCATATCAATTGACATTGCTGCAAAAAAAAAAGAAAGGATTGAAGGCTTCCATTCAGAATATTCGAGAAGTTGGGGTGAACAACATTATCAAAGATGCCACAGAAAAAGCTAACCAGAACGGAGTTGATGGTGGCTTTCCAATCAAGATGAAGCGCAAAGTGAAGCGGATAGTACTTTATGAAGCTGAAGATGACTCTCACCTTCTCACTCAGAAACAGAATTCGGATCTCAGTGCAACCTTGTGTTTGACAGTATTATTAAACAAATTGAGTGGCGGTTTGAGGTTATGTCTGCTGTATCTTCTGATTTTGACTTCCTCGGTGGGCATTCACTCTCTAAAAGTTCAGTGGATGAACTCAAGAAAAAAGCTAATAATTTATCTCAAATTAAGAAGGCAGATTTAGATTATTCCGATTTCCAGTCAGAAATGGCAAGCTTTAAATATCAAGCTGCTGCAATGATGGACAACTTTGTAAAATCTAGCCCGATCGACATTTTGCAGGTCATTCATAAATACTCTTTGACCGATGCTTATCCCAACACCGCAATTGCTATTCGCATCTTCCTCGTTATACCAGTCAAAGTTGCTACGTGTGAGAGAAGTTTCAGTAAACTTAAGCTCATAAAAAACTATATGAGGTCAGCAATGGGCCAAAAATGTTTGCCTAGTTTGGCTATAATTTCAATTGAAAATGAAGTGGCAAACAACATTGATATTGATGATGCCATTAGTGAATTTGCCTCAAGAAAAGCCAGAAAAGTGACATTGAACTAAAGTTTGTGCAACCTTAATGACAAGTTTTACTTATAACTTGATGTGATAAATTTTGTGATCAATAAATCATTTTTTCGTTTAATTTTCTTCTTCTTTCTTTTTTTTTTTTTTTTTGAGGGGGGGGGGGGGGGTGGGGGGGCAGGCGCAAGTTTCTTTTCTTGCCCGAAGCAAAAAATTGGCTCGGTACGGCCCTGTATACATATACTTAAGTATACCATTGTTTTAATTATCATTGTTATTATTGTTATTACCTTTATTTTTATTAATACCATTTTTATTATCATAGTTCTTATTAATGTTATTATTATATTAACGTTATGATTTAACGAGTTGTTATTATTTTATTCTAATGTTATTATTCATTATTATTAGGTGTTTATGCATCATTAGTAATTATACTTTTTGTAAACATCCTTGAATTGTAAAATCATGCAATTCAGAATCTATTGATTGATCGAAGCATTGCAAATGATGCCATAAGATATTCGACTGGCTGCACCCAAAAACTTAATCTATAAATAACTATCATGAAAGGAAAATAAGGGAGCTGCTTGAAATTAACTACGCGCAAACATCTCAGGAGTTTAAACAATCCCGGTACAGCTTAACAGGGATAACAGGATAAAAGTTGCTTCAAATAGTTGGAGACCACAATTTAAGAAAATCATTAAAAAAATGAAACAATTTTTATTGACGTCGTCTTTGTAATGACTTCTTTATGATTTTTGATTTTGTAACGGTTTTTTAAATTTGTATTTTAAGTCTGATGATGGTCTAAATAGTCTGGTCGCTTCATGTAAAAAAAAAATGAAAACTAAACATTTTGAGTGGACATTCTAGTTTTTGTATAGACTTGTGCCATATAACTTAAAAAGTTTAAAAATCTTTACGTGCCACTTGAAAACTGCTTATAACTTTAGTTAGAGACAAAAATAGATGCCATTTATTGAATAAATTTCAAGTATATAATATCCGTCATGTTGTTTATAAATCGAATACCGCAAAGCATTAATTTAGTTTTCACAAATTATTAAAAGAGGGTTAACAATTTGTAAAATTAAGTGTTTTAAATATGATTACTTAAATCTATGTAATTAAAGTTTCATAAACCTTATTTAAAAACAAATTTGTTTATTATTGCCTTTTAACATTGTATTAAAATTATAAAATACTTTAAATTTAATAAATCTAAAAAAGAAAATTTGTTCCCGTTCTTTGTTTACGAAAAGAAATGTATATTTTTCAAAAACTGTTTACTAAAAAAATGTGTTTTATTTATACTTATTTATTAATATTAAATTATATAATGACGAATAGCAAAAAATCGCAGCATTTTTATCTAGTTCCTAAAAAAGAAAATAATAATGCTTGCATTCATCGAGGAGAAGTTGGTCATAAAAATAACAAACTGCGTGGACCTACTGAAAATGCGCTTTATTTCTTCATTTAATTAATAATTAGCATGGATTTGATAATAATATTTTTTTTTACTTTAGTCAAATTCGAAATGACTTTAAAATCATAAACATTCTACCTTATACGTGCCCAACAACTCGCTTGTTTCATTAAAGATGTTACGATACGTATGTGAATATAAAAATATTAAACAATCTACAACATCGGAAAAATAGAGTAGAAAAAGTCAACGAGAGTGTAGTCGCGAATAATGCATTCTTATGCATTATCTGAGCGCAGAATCTCAGCTCGAAAAGAGATATCTCATTTAAATTAAAAAACCCTTGGGTGGGAAATGCAAAGCTAAGAAAATTACCCTCAGTTTTTACGTTTTTTTTATTGTTTTATGTACTACTTCAAAGTTAAAATAATTCCCTTGTTTCATGAAAAATTATTGCGGATGAAGAATGTTGCATTTGCTATCGCAAAAAGACTAGTAAAGATAGGAACGGATGTGAAATACGTATAAAATGCGTAACGGAAAATGCAGCAAACATGTTAAACGAAAACGCTGTAAGTAGAACTGGCATCTCTCGACTCATAGCTAGTATATCGGGCACAGAGTACTCCAAAATATTTTGTTCGGATTTCAAGAAGTTTTAGTTTTAAAAATAGCTTCAAATTAAATCTTTATAATTTATTATCTGTTTAAAAACAGGGATGGAAACTTTTCCGAACGAAGAACGAGTGGTACGTTTATCAAAGTTCCATCTGACCAATCCATTGAACAAACTATTAATCCGGATCAGAAATGCTCAGGGGGAATAAAAGGTTACAGTACGTCTGAAGGAACCATTCAACGTTGGGTACTTACAAGTCATGCTGTTTCAAAATGTATTTCAATTTTAAAAAATAACATGTGAATCACAACCAAAAAACAAACACCAAAAGATCTAAAACCATCAAGAAAATATTTGAACAACGGATGTGTAGAGAGAGCTTTGATACTAATAACAAATTGGGATCCTTTTGAGCAAAGAGATTCTTTGGTAAATATTTGTTCTGGAATAGAAGCACCTTATGAGTTAAAAGAAAATTTATTGAATGCACAACCCATTGGGGAAGCAGTGTTTATCATCAGCGTGACGTCATCAGTACCAAATAAGGGCCCAAATTTGACCCTTTAAGCACTTTTAGAAAGTCACGTAAAGTTTTTCTCATTCAAGACATCAACCTTAAACTATTTAATTAGTTTTTGTAATATCCACTTCATTTCCAAGAAAAAATTACACGTAACGTCCAGACTAATACAAATTAGACCAAAATATCACAAAAAAGAAAAAGAAAAATTATTTAGTACAATGTGTTTTTGATGTTTTATAACTAATTATAACTTTACGTACAACAAGCAGAGTCGGCTCGTGAAACATATTTTATGTGTGCAAGAATAGATTAGGCGCCTTTTAGATTTAAATTCAGAGCAAGCTTGCTCGCGAAAAAAGTTTTTTTTTTTTTAAATCATAAAACAATATATACTACAAATTAAATAACTTTCTTAACAATATTATTGATTTTAAACATATTTTTAGTTAGAAAAAAGAACACGTCTAACTTTAGATTTTGCAAAATTTAATCTTAGAGTATCGATATATACAGATTCAGCAATGATGTTTTCAATGGAAATTATTGATAAACCATTTAAACGTTCCTGGCCCATTATTGATTGTAAATAGTTTTTTATTAATTTTAATTTGGAAAAACTACGTTCCCTTGTACTCACTGTTACTTGAAGTGTTAATAATATTCGTAGACAAATACAAACATTAGTAATCAGTTCTTCAAGCTGACTATCATAGATTCATTTAAGCACAGATTCCGGTGATTTTTTCCCATCTTATTTCCTTGATAACAAATTAAGTTCCAGAAACAAATCCTCTGAGTACACATCTTTTGATTCACTATGAGTCAATACTTTTTCTAGTAATCTGCACTTATTAATTATGTCTTCTTCTCCTATTTTATCAATATCTTTGATATCATACAAAAACTCGAACGGTTCTATTGTACTTGAAAAGCTTTCAAATTGTTCATTTATCGATTCTTTAGCTATTTTAAAGACAACATCAAAAAACTGCTTTTTGAATTTTTGGTTTGGTTGTATATCACCATCTTCTTCAAAAGGTTCATCATCAAAAAATCTTTTTCTTTTTCTTGCTCTTTCACGTGAAATAGAACTGAATTCGTCAGTCAAATTTGCATCATTAGCTAGAATTTTGGCTTTTGAAATATATATTTTGTAAGAATCTTCAGTGTGTTTAGTAACAAAAAAATTGATAGTTTTCTTTAATGCATTTGCAGCAGTCTTCACGTATGCAGTTTGAGATTGTAAAAGTTTGCTAGTACAATTAATTTCAGTTAATACATATTGTTAAACCACAACACCATATATAAATTCAAAGTTATCTAGTTTTGATGCAAGTGATTCAGCAGTTAATCTAGTAATAGAATCTTTTTCAATGTTTACAACTTCTTTCAATGCACAATAAATTTCTTTTGATCCAAATTTTAGAGCACGAACAGCCTTTACATGACTTTCCCATCTGGTAGTACTTAATGACTTTACTATTAATTTGCAACATTTTGATTCAAACGCTTTGCCAACGCTTTGTAGTCGCAGAGAAAATATTATACATAGCTTGAATGTATTATGAAGTCCATTGAAATGGAATTAGTACTTTTTGCATTTTTATTCATAGATCAAGAAAGACCTAGATATTTTATTTCTAAGCAGAATTTTAATTTTGCACCTTTTCAATGCTGCGCCTGTGTGTTTCGCACTTTGCACACGCTACGAGCCGGCTCTAACTACAAGAAATGTCGCTAAAACACTTAAAGTTAATTTTTAAAACTTTACAAATTGCCAAAATCGTTAGCAAACACACTTTAGAGAACTTAGAACAGCAGTGCAGAGACTTCCGGAATGACGGACCCGTTTTTATAACGACTTTTATAAATAAGTTACATAAAAAATAAAATAAAAGTAAATGAAAGTTTTGGAAAGGTTAATGAAAGTTTTGGAAAGGTTAATGAAAGTAAATAAAAATAAATAAAATAAAAAAGACAAGAGTTAAGAAAAAAAAAGCAAGAAATAAAAAAGATAAACAAAAAGTTGAAAACTAAATCAAAACAAAAGTGAAAAAAGAGGAAAGAAACTCTGCGTTGTTAAGGAAATTTAAAAGTTAAAAAAAAAAAGATTTGAAAATAGAAAATAGTTAAAAAGATCTGAAATAAAAAAGAAAAATCGCTCCAATTTTTAAGAGACGAAAAATAATAATTATATATATATATATATATATATATATATATATATATATATATATATATATATATATATATATATATATATATATATATATATATATATATATATACAGTTGACTCTCGATATCTCGAACTTTTTTTCCCTTCCTCCGTTCCCTTACACACTCGTTTGAGACGAATTCCTCTCAATATCGGTCCCCTGAGAGTTCGAGATCTCAAGAGTCAACTGTATATATATATATATATATATATATATATATATATATATATATATATATATATATATATATATATATATATATATATATATATATATATATATATATATATTAAAAACTAATGGAATAACTGCTAGTATCGTCGCTGCAAAAATGTCTTATTTGGTTGTTAAGTTACTAGAAAATAAAAATTATACTTAGGATTTCTGTCATAGATGATTAACGTTGGCAACATAATTTCATACAATTTGGGTGCGAAAACCCGACCCGAATACCCACGGGTACCCGTAGACGGGTAATTTTAATAACTTTAGTTACCCGATATCCAAGCCTTCGGGTCGAGTATTACCCAATTTATACTACCCAAATATTACCCGTAGAAGTACTCAAAACTCAGGTAACAAAATTACCCGATTTCTTTACGCAAAAATCGGGTAATAAAATTACCCGTAAAAGTACCCGAAAATCGGGTAATAAAATTACTCGGTAATCGGATATATCGGGTAATGAAATTACCCAATAAATTATTGGGTAATTTCATTACCCAATAATTTATTGATTATCCGATTATCGAGTATCGATAATTTGAGTATCGAGTATCGATAATCCGAGTATCGAGTATCGTTAAATTATTGGGTAATTTCATTACCCAATAATTTATCGATTATCCGATTATCGAGTAATTTTATTACTCGAAAATCGGGTAATAAAATTACTCGATAATCGGATATATCGGGTAATGAAATTACCCAATAAATTATTGGGTAATTTCATTATCCGATATATCCGATTATCGAGTAATTTTATTACCCAATTTTCGGGTACTTCTACGGGATTTTTTAAAAAAACGTATTAATTCCGCTTACTCCATGTAAGTAATAAATCTCAATTAGCTAAAAATTAATACTTATATGAAATAGGTAGAATTAATACTCAATTCGTAACAGTTTTTTTTTAAACATTGTACTATTATCTCTTAAATATAAAAGTAAGCAAAAAAAAATTTTTTTAATTTATTTACTGTTTTATTTAATTCGCTACCCGCTTTTGTTACCCGTATTTCGGAACTACTCGCTAGTCGGGCAATCAGGTATCTCGTGCTTTTTTTTCACAACATTTCTTTAAAATATGTAAAATAGTTTTGTCTATATTTTTTAAATTTTTTTATGACTATTTTAAAGTCTTTATTTTAATACTTTAATTATGACTATTTTAAATCCTTCCTATAAAAATAAGTATGTATGTATGTATGTATGTATGTATGTATGTATGTATGTATGTATGTATGTATGTATGTATGTATGTATGTATGTATGTATGTATGTATGTATGTATGTATGTATGTATGTATGTATGTATGTATGTATGTATGTATGTATGTATGTATGTATGTATGTATGTATGTATGTATTTATGTATGTATGTATGTATGTATGTATGTATGTATGTATGTATGTATGTATGTATGTATGTATGTATGTATGTATGTATGTATGTATGTATTTATGTATGTATGTATGTATGTATGTATGTATGTATGTATGTATGTATGTATGTATGTATGTATGTATGTATGTATGTATGTATGTATGTATGTATGTATGTATGTATGTATGTATGTATGTATGTATGTATGTATGTATGTATGTATGTATTTATGTATGTATGTATGTATGTATGTATGTATGTATGTATGTATGTATGTATGTATGTATGTATGTATGTATGTATGTATGTATGTATGTATGTATGTATGTATGTATGTATGTATGTATGTATGTATGTATGTATGTATGTATGTATGTATGTATGTATGTATGTATGTATGTATGTATGTATGTATGTATTTATGTATGTATGTATTTATGTATGTATGTATGAAGTCTTTTCCAGAGGACCGTACGGCAAATAACATCAGGGCCAAGATAACAAGGTTCACAAACTAGAGTTGAATCCCAAAACAGTGAGGTGGATCACCATTGTTACAGACGCGCTCCGAACATTCAAAAGGGATCAAAAACAAATAGTGACATTGATACCAACATATGGTACCTCGACCACAAGGTCCACTTAATTGTCACGGGTTCACTAGCTGCAAAAGTCAAGGAAAAGAAAATGTAGATATGTTCACAATGGAATCAACTTCACAAAAAGATGAACGGTTTGGTAAACTATTTTCGCAACTCAGGGAAAAGGACAATAGATCTTGTCAACAAAGCTAAGGCCCTTAAAGTGACAACTAAGTTGGTACAGAACTGTCCGACGCGCTGGAATTCAGACTTAGCCCAGCTGGAATCAATAATTGCGCTTCTTCCAGCCATGGAGCAAATAGTTGGGTCTGATGATAACACATCTGGATCAGAATTGAAAAAATTGATGCTAGACGAATCTGAAATTAGCAAAGTCAAAACCATAATTAGAATTTTGAAGTTGTTTGAAGCATTTTCAAACTCTGTTTCTGTCGACAAGACAATGACCATCCACAAGGTTGTACTCATGCTTGTTACAATAAAGTTAGGACTTGAGACAACTCACAAATTGATAAAGGATCCCTTAATCCAAGAAGTTACAAACTACTTTTTGCTGGAGATCGATAGAAGAATTTCACATTGTGGAAGTGTGCAGATGGAGTACACTGTGGCGTATTTCTTGGATCCCCAAGCAAAAGGAGCAATGACAGAAAGACTAGACCATTTTGACCTTGCGAGAAACATCCTCGTGAACACACTGAAGGACCATGTTGACAGAGACCCCACACTACAACTCAAACCATCTGAAACCTTATCCCAAAGCATAGAGGCCGCGGACTTTTTGGATGCTGACAGTTTGATGGCTACTTTGTTGGACAATCATCACACACGAAGGTATGGAGCAACATATACGCACAAAGGAGGGAAATCAGCTGCAATTACCCTATGTTTGGGAAGCTTGCTAAGCAGATTCTGGCTATCCAAGCCTTATCTGCTTCTTCTGAAAGAGTGTTTTCAAGAGCAGGGAACATTTGCACTGTAAGGAGAACAAATTTAAGTGTTAGCAGAATGGAGCAGCTAGTGTTCATGAAAGAGAACAGTAAAATACACTATGAAATTTCAGATTTAAAAGGGCCAGGCTACTTTTGATTTTTTTCTAATCCTGAAACTTAAACTCCTTCAGTATAAATACTCATACTTCAATTTTTTATTTATTTGCTATGTGATAAATGAATTGAATTGAATTGTTTTAGATATTTTTACTTCTTCGGGTATTTCTACGGGTATTCTACGGGTATCAAGTTTCGGGTATTAAAAACAATCGGGCATTACCCGATTTAAAAAGAAACGAGTATTTTATAAATTTCGGGTAATTAACCCAATATTTAAATTCGGGTAACACTCGAAACAACTACTCGGATCCGAGTTCAGGTCACACAACCCAAGAAGCAAATTCCATGAATAATAATAATAAACTTTTTATTGAGACAGGCCTTTCTTGATCAAATAAGACTCCAAATCTTACGGTATATTTTAATGTTTTTTAATTCCTATGTATAGTTGAATTTGCTCTGATAAGTTAACTTCTTACTTATTTTTTAAGGAACTTGAAAAATTTTTAAATCTGTAAAAATAAACAAAGAAACAAGAGCAGTAAAAAAAAAAAACAGAAACAGGAGTTTTTAAAATTTTATGAAATCAGAATTTCAAAACGTCATAAATTACGACGTTGTAATTCTGATTTCAAAAAATTACCTAATTAATAGTTAAAATTAATTAAAATTAATAAATTTAAAATCACTCAGATATAAAATTACGTTAGTGTAGCCGCATTGTAATATGGGGCGGGGTATTGAGGTAAAAGCCAGCTCTTGTTTAAAAAAACCTTAATTTTTCATCAAAATCACAACGCTTGTTAACGTTGGAAAATCTAAATTTATAACCTTGGAAAATCTAACGTTATCCATCCTTTCTATTTCCAACGTTATCCTAACATTAATACAACCAAAATAACAACGTTATCTTGCGTTGGTTTGCCGACTGAGCTGTATTATCTATGAACTCTTTAGCACCGTGAACGAAGAAACAACGCATCTAAGTGATTTAATATAATAATTAAATTACTTAAATATATGCTTTTAAATATTAATAAAACCAAATGCACTCTCTTCCATGAGCTTGCAAAAAAAAAACAATTTTTACCAACGTATTGCCTCAACTTTTTATTGACGAAATTTAAATAAAAAGAGATTTCGTAACAAAATTTGTTGGCGTTTATCTTAACGAAAAAATATCCTAGAATCAACAATTTTTTTTAATGTAGTTTTAAGTTTTATATAAAATTAATTTTATATAAAACTTAAAACTACATTAAAAAAAATAGTAAAATCAACTTAACTACTCTTATATCCCCAGTTACAAAAATTATGCAAATTATGCAAATTATGCAATTATGCAAATAATGCTTGGAGGAGTACTGTTAAAAGTTAAAACTTATTTATCATCGTCAAAAACATGCAGTCCGCATATTTAAATATGCTAATCGTTTTACTTAAAAACATACAACTTTTTTTTCAGAAACAAAATTTTACAGATGCAACTCTAATTTAATAATTTTATTTTAACTTTAAAGTTAAAATGAAATTATTAAATTTATTTGAACTCAACGTGTTTAAACTTTATGTTTTGTATAGTCATAGAGAAAATCTCCTAATGTCTTTAAAAATACCTTTTAACTGAAACCTAACAACAAATACGATATGAGAAACATAAATTATTTAAATAAGCCTATTGTCACAAAAACTTTAAACAGTTTTGTATTTAAAATACAGAATAAAAAAATACTTTATACCAAAGTATTTAAACTACAAATACTTTTTCAAATTTTGAAAGCAGCTAACGTTTAAAATGACAAATACATCTAATTTAAATGTTAATTGGCTTTCAGCAATAACAGTTGTTCAAAATGTTTATCTGACAGCCAACTTTGATGTGGCACAGAAATCAAGGCTCCTTTTAAAAATAGACGTTAAACAGAAGCAGACGGTTAAACAGTTTCATTAACAACTCCAAACAGTTTTTTAACAATTAGATATTGTTCTAAACATGTTAATGAAGATGTGTAAAAGCCATCCTCCAAGCATGTTAACTGAAGATGTGTTTAAACACTCGATTGTGACTAATGGCAGACTAGCTTGTATACAGTTTGTTTTATGTTGTAAAACGCTTTAATGCGGTAGTAGTAGAGCGCTTTCTTCATAAGCAAGAAGCTTCAAGTTCGATCCTCATCACGTCCCTGGTAGTACTGCGCTCAACTTGTTTCTTTGCGCAGCGGCCTTGTTCGTCAAGGCTCCTGTTTCAAAGTTATAGAGCTTAGGGAGGGTTGTAACCACAATTATAGTAGTCTTCTCAATTGTAGTTGCCTTTTCTGCCTTGGGGAGGTGAATTAACATTTTTTTTTTAAAAAAAAGTGTTTAAAATTTAAAATATTCTTTATTGCCAGATGTCGCAGTCAAGCCTTAGCATCTGCTAAGACTTCACCTATATTGAATTTTTGTGCTTCTTCTATAATAACTTTTTTAAGCCTCTCTTTTCCTCTATAACCGATTGCAGATTCAGATGAGGATGAGATGAAGCTGCAATTGCATAGATCCTTGATGAACTAATATATAGAAAATTTAAAATTCAATTCGGTTGTAAAAAAAATTGTTCACCTGAACAAGCCATTACAGAGTTCATTCGTGAAATCTCCAATTCATTTGGTAGATCACAATATACACGAGTTATTTTCATTGATTTATCAAAAGCATTCGACACGGTCGATAACAAAATTCTACTTAAAAAAACTCAACTTTTACGGAATTAATGGCAAGTAATTTACTTGACAAAAAGAAAACAATTTGTTTTATATCAAAATTATTTTCAAAATGAAAAATCAATTGACATAAAATGTGGTGTTTCACAGGGTTCTAGGCCCACTTTTGTTTTTAGTTTATACAAATGATTTAAATAAAGTTTCTAACCTTATGAGTATCATGATTACGGACGATACCAATTTATTTCTGTCAAACATTGACATTTATGAGCTTTTTTCAAATCTGAATAAAGAACTCAATCACACCTCCAACTGGTTTAAGTACAACAAGTTAACTTTAAACATTGGCAAAACAAAATGGATCCTTTCCCACTTTCTCGCAAAAAAGGGTTTTTTACCAAATAATTTACTTAAACTTTTTATTGATAAAATTGAAATAAAAAAGGAGTCGGTCACAAGATTTTCAGGCATTTACATTGATAAAAATATTACATGGAAATATCATATCAACTTTATTTCTACTAAATTGGCCAAAAGTTTTGGAATTCTATATAAGGTTAGATTCTAAGTAAAAAATAATTTAATTCAACTCTACTACTCATTTATTCATAGGTATATAAATTATGCAAATATTGCTTGGGGAAGTACCTCAAAAAGTTACGAAATCTCTACCATCTTCAGAAACACGCAATGCGTTTAATATATTTTGAAAATCGTTTTTCTCATATCTATTTAACGAAATAATAGTTTATTAATTGAACCCTTTTGTCAAATAAAATTTAGTCGATTTTGCATAAACTATCGAGCACGGTATTTATGGAAAAATTGTTGTTCCTAATTTTGACTTTCCGTTTTTTAAAACTAAGTTCAAAAACTATATTCTTTCTATTAGCAAAATATATAAATATTTTTGGAATGTAAAATTATTTTCACTCTGGATAACTTGTAAAATTATTTTCAGAGATTGTTTGTTCTACATTGTTAATAGTTATTAAACCAATTTTATTTTTATTTTATCATATATACACGTTTGATATATTTTATACGGTTCTGGCGACAAGATCTTTGGATCCTCTTTCAGATACCAAGTTTGTATATTGTTATATTACGATTAATAATTGTAAACTACAGAAAGAAAAAAAAAGTTCAATCAAATGCTGGAAATGCCTATCTATGTTTGAAGTTATTCTCTTATTAACTTTCCACTACAAATTACTTTTTGAATAAGAATTTTTTACGAATTTGCTTAAGCGTTGGCATTAGAAATTCCAGAAAAAAAATAACTTTCCTTTGGAGTTTGTCCAGAGCATCTGTAATAGGCTTCATAAACTTTTTGTATTCGTTTAATACCTCTCTCCGGTTTTGATACAGCGCAATTTCAACACATCCATGATTTGGCGGATCTTTTATTTTACTCTTGGTTCTAAATATCGACATTATACATAGAATTCCATTGAGTAGAATTCCCCTAGCTTCCTCAAGACTGTTAAACCATAACAACATATACAAACATATCAACAAGGAGTTACGTTTTTAAGATAACTCCTTGTTGATATGTTAAGGATTATCCCTATCGTGGTTTTAGCGTCCTTGTTTCTGTATTTTAGCGTTGTTGTTTCTGCGTTAGTCGGACGTTTCTCATAATGTCATTTATTTTGTATAGCAACTCTTGCTTTTAGTAATAGAAATAATTGTGTTTCCAAGACACACCTTACTCAAGCTCTTGATATTTCTTCTGCTTCACCAGCTGAATCAATTGAAACAAAAGTTTACTCTTGATTCACGAATGCCATCTAGATTGTTTTTGTTTTCAAAACTCTTTCTTGAATTTGTATTATAACGAATATTGCATTTGTTGCTCCTTTCTTGGCTGATAAATATACTGCTTTTGATTTTGATGACAATAATTCTTTCAAATTATTGCCAAAAATATATAACTCATAATAACAAATAAATATTTATTATAAGGTCAAGCAATTTTATTCTTAATAAAAGTTGCATTGCAGTGTGTCTTCCCTTTTTTTATTAATCTTCACAACCCAACTTTTCTTGAGATTTTTTATCTATTATTGCATTCAGAGGCATCCTGAGGTGGAAGGGGTTTGTAGAGGGGTATCAATCCGCCCTACGAAATTTATTGTTGGCAAATCAGACATTAGAGTCGGCAAAATTGGCACTATAGTTGGCAGTCGGTAATTGTCATCCAACAAGCACCTTTTTTTTTTTTTTTAGATCTTAGTCGGCAAAAAAAATTTTCTTGGCCTTACTCGGCAAAAAACAGATACGTCACCCCCTCCCTCCTTTATGATCTCTTCGGGACGGCCCTGGTTGCATTGTAAAAATACTGAGTTGTTAGTCTTTGGATTTGCCTTAAGACCAAAAATTGAGGCCTTGGCCTTGTAACTTTTGGTTTTGTTAACAACTCTGCAAAAATATGAAATAAAATATAAAAACATTTTCACCAAAAAGTTTCAGCAAACTTAATTAAATGAAACCTTTTAATTGGGTTTTAATTGGGTTTGTTCAATTTGATTTCACTCAATTTATTCTCTTTGATTTCACCGGATATGTTCCATTCGGTTGCTTTTCTTTAAAAAGTTTTTTTCAATGAGTTTTTTGTTCAAAAAAATTTATTATAAAAAAATGTTATGGAAAATATTAGAAAATTCTGACATTTAAAAAGATGTTTTAGAGTAAAGTACTTAACATTAAAAAAAAGGTAAACAAATTCTTGAAAATACTTCTGCGGGTATTGAAAATTTATTTACGCTCTATTAAAAGCTAAATAATCTTTTCTTCTTAACATTACTAACTTAAAAATTGATGATTGATTTTCATCTAAGAATCTTTTACCGTTAAAAAGTAATGATCGTGTAAAATTAACACACCCTTCTTTTAGGAAGGGTAAAAACTTTACATAAAGCTTTAAGATGATTAGTTGAAATTTAAAACCTGTAAATGAAATTAAATTTATATAATTAAGTAACAAAATTTATACAAATATCAAGTAATAATATTAAGTTATTACCCTCATGTTAGTAAATTTATTTATTTTATTTAAAAAAAGTTTTTACACTTTGAACTCAATGACACTCGTGCGGTGTCCCAATATTTTTTTTTAACAGAAACTATTTTATCCTATTCTAAAAACCAGAAATATATACTACTCATATTTTCATGTGAAACTTTTGAAAAGCTTTTAGTTTTCAATATTTATTCTACATATTATATGCTATAATCTGGTGTCATTAACACTTTTCTCATTACATATGCATATAATAGAGTTTATCTCAAGTTGAATCAAAGAATAGTCATTAGATTAAACAAAAGTACATTTTACAAAATATTTATTTTTAAAGCTATACTGTATGTGATATAATAAAGCTTTTAATACATTTTGAATATTGAAGTTTTTATTCCAGAGTTAAGATCGTCTTTGAATTTAATAGAAAGTAACAAAATTTACCAGGCGGTAATTTTTATTGAATATTTATGGAAAATATACCGGTAAATTTATGAAATACATGGAATGAAAAAAGTCTGAAATCTTTAAAAAAGAAGTTTTGTTAAGACAGTTTTCTCATAAGTTATAAATGTGAAAAGAAGCAGAGAAACAGAATGTCAAACCAAGTGCTAGATGCAATCATTTGCAATGATAGCAAAGAAATATGCGCAACAGATACATGCGAGAATGAAGATGACCGACTTTCATTTGATTTCGCTTTTTTAAATGTGACTAATAAGCACATATTGTGCTCGTTTAATTGTATTTAAATCGAGATTAATATTTAAGCAAAAAATTTATTGGATGTTCTAATTTAGTTCAAGTTACTGTTCTGATTTGCAACCGATCGAACATCTGCCAGAAACAATTGTGCAAAGACATACTATTTTTAAAAAATTAGATTTTTGTATATTTCATTCAAAAGGATTCTTAAAACTAGAAAAGTGCCAAAAATCAAAAAAAACTGCAGCTATTTTTATGATTTAACTTACCCCAATTAATTTAATGCAACTTACCCCGTAGCCACAATGCTAACTCTAATTTTTGAACATAAATTTTACTGCTGGTACGAAAAACACGCTGAAGTGTAAAAATATAAAAAGTATAAAAAATATAAAAAATGATAAAAATAGTTTTATAAGATTTTCTTCTGAATAATCAATATTTTAAAACTATTTTCTTTTTGTTCTGATTTATTTCTAGTTTATTTTTGGCTTGTTGCCGAATAAAAAACTTGGCAACCCTACATTAAACAGTTTCAAACGAATCCATAACTGTGATACGAAAAAAAATTATGTGATCAACACAAACTCACTTTTGAAAAGATTCATAAATGTTGATGGTGTTATTAACAGTTTCCCTGATATCTCTATAATTATATAGCTATGTGTTACAAAGCAATGTATTATGAGGTAAGGGATCGTCCATAAAGTACATACGCTCGGAGGGGAAGAGTGGGTCTGTAGATGGCGTATATGAGATGGGAGGGCAGTGGGTTGATTGTATATAAAAGGAGACTCTAAATTAAAAAAATATCATAAATGTTAGATAAATAGGTTAAAAGCGTAGATACTTTTAGGGAGGTGGAGGGTACTCAAAAAGCGTATTGCAAAATGCAGGGGGGAGGGTCGACCAAAAAAAAGCGTAGGTACTTTATGGACGACCCCTAAGTATTATGAGGTAATACATTACGAGATAATATATTACAAAGCTATGTGTTACAATATTATGTTTTAAGATGTAATGTATAACGAGTTTAATAAAACCATAACCAATGGTTATGGTTTTACCGTTTGATGATCTAAGCACCCTATAAATCATAAAAACTTTCTTGTCAGAAACTCAATGATACTATATATTTAAATAAATTTTGCAAGGATATAAGAAAAATAAGCATAATAAATAGGACTTTAAAGTTATTTAGAGTTGAAGCAATGGAGAACTTCATTTATATCAGTAATGACCTATACCAAAGATTTAAAAAGCATTCACAATTAATATATAAGATAGAATACAACTGCTCTATGCAGATCACTATCTAATAAAAAGAACAAGACAAAAAATTATATAATAGAATAACTACCAAATTCTGTTTATGGGAGCTTGCATGAGCTTGATAACTAGTTTTAAATAGCACAAAAAAGTTCTTTTCAATACTCTAACCATCGCTAAGGATACTTTTAAGAAAATGAATGCGATTGTCAGTTTGAAGTTAGAATTATTTAAGTTGTTCAGTTTCTTAATTCTTAGTTAGTGTTTATTTGTATAGCTAAATAAGATTTTTTAAATAATGTTTTCAAAACGTCACTTTTTAATGTTGTTTCTTTTGTTAAAAACCATAATACCAAATATTATAAAATTTAACAGATTCTTAAGGTATATAAAAAACACAGTTGTTTCTGATTCAATTTTTGTGTATTTGGTTCAATTTTTAAATCAAAACAATAATAAGATAAAGGTATTGGTTATTTTGAAGAGCCCAACAATTTTATTCAGTTATATCATCCTTTAACTTTTATTAACCATAAGTGTTTATTTTTCTCGGTTTCAGATGATAAAATGTCATCATGATATCTTTGATATCATGATAATATATCAAGTTTTAATAATTACTCCCTCAAATATAAACAAATAAGATAGTATTTGCAATTATGTGCGAAATATAAATAATGGTTTGTCATTTTTTATCTGATTAGTTATTAAACTTAATAAACTTATATTCAGTTTGAACTTGGATAAGGTTTATTCAAATCAAAATAAATAATATTTACAAAAAATCCAAAAATTTATAATAGTTGTGATTAAGTATTAAATATAAAAAACTAAGTCATTTTTTATTTCTTGTTTAAAGAAAAATACAAAAATAAATATGTAAGTTTAATAAGAGCGGAATCAAAAATCTTTTTAAATAATAAACTCCAGCAGCAAAATCAATGAGGTGCACCATAAAAAACATATAAAGATTTCTCAATAAGGTCTAGAAAGAAAGTTTATTAGAAATTACCGAGTATTTAGGAGTTATCACAAGAATTTCATGCTCTCGTTTCCAACCTCACTAAAGTAGGATAAGTAAAAGATGACCAAGTTATAAAACATTTAATGAAAAATAATATTGATAGATCCTCTAAAATAACATCCTCTAAAATTTACATATCAGAAGAACTTTGATGTTAGACTGAAAAATATATATGGTTGATAGTCAAACTACTTGTCAAGGAGCCACTGATAAAGTTTGCTTGTTATAATCTGCCTACAATCATATTTTTAAAGCTAAAAATGATTACACTCCCGATTCCAGAATTATTACCTAATACTACACTGCCGTAGAAAATCTTACAGACATAATGGATCAAACTCCAAACCTCCAAATAAGGTTCGAAAAATCGTGGGCAAACTACTTGAGCTTTAAAATACTCTAGTTTTTACAAGCAAAGTCGGATTTGATGATAAAACTTGACAGTTTGTTTGTAAACAAAGAACTAAAGATGAAGAAAATAGATTGTCCGTTCCAGTTGACAAATCTTTGTTTCTTTTGTGTACAATAAATGTGCAACTTTAAGTGCAGGAAACTGATGTTGTTCTATGGACTAACTCCAAAACTTCCTCAACTCAATATTGCCGCCTTTTTAGACACCAACACTTATATATTTATCTTTATATATATGTATTTATATATTTTATCACACATTTTCAAGCACATTTTATTTTGCAGTATGTTTTTGCTGCGCAAGCTTATCAACCAAAAAATATTTATCTCTAGGTATTTATAAAAATGTATTTATAAAAACACGATAAAAATAAGTTATAGCTGTATGCCGAATATTAAATCTATTTTAAATGCACACAATCAACAATTTATGAACAACAAAAAAGTTCAACCTAAAACCAACTGCAACTGCCTTATTAAAAATACCTGCCCTTTATCAGGCCAATGTTTATCAAAAAAACATTGTATACCAAGCTAATATAATTTCCAATAATTTTACTAACAGTCTAGTCAACAAATTCTACATCAGTATAAGTAAAATACCATTCAAAATTAGATATGTCAACCATATAAAATCATTTAACATTCTAAAATACTAACAATTACACTGAATCATCAAAAGAATTTTGGAAATTAAAAGATGCAAATTTAAATCCAGTTGTTAAATGGAAAATAATTAACCAGTGCAATGCTTACAACCCAACCACGAAGTCCTGCAAACTTCGCATAAACGAAACAAGTTGCTTCTTGCCCTATTCGGCACGGGTGATTAAGCAACTTTCTAATTAAAAAATTGTTTATTTTGACGTCAGAACTCATTATATTGCTACGTCATTGTTTTTTTCTGTTTATTGCTATGTCATTGTTTTTTTCTGTTTATTGCTATGTCATTGTTTTTTTCTGTTTTTTGCCATGTTATTGTTTTTCTATGTTATTGTTTATTGCTTTTCAATTTTTTTACTATGTTACTGTTTTTTTCTGTATTTTGTATTTTTTGACGAGTTTTTTTTTATTTAAAGAATAAAATATGGCTGATGATTGCCAAAGGGCATGAAACTTTAAGATCCATCACAAAGTTTTAATTTTTCAAATAATCAAACTCTTTCCCCGTAGGTAAAAAAAAGTTTTTTACCTATCGGGTAACTCGTTTTTTAGGAAGATGTCAGATCGTAAAAATTCTCAAATGCAAAGTTCTGAAAAGTTGAAAGGTTATTTTTAAATAGTTAATTACTACGTTTATAATAGTTAATTACTATTTATTAACAGGAAGAATGAGTGCTCCTAAAACTACTAGATTCGATTTGGGTAAAAAAGAATTAAAGTTTTCACTGTTTAGTGGAAGTAATGATCTTAATTCTTTAGAAGTGTCTACTATTAGAGATATCCTGAAGAAGGGTCTTTTAATACAAGAATGTTTGCTCATTGAAAAAGATGTTGACAAGTATGTAATGAAAAGTCACAAGATGGCAAAAATATTGCTTATATTTACTTGTATTCACTAAGTTAAATCTTTTATTATTTGTTTTGCTTTTAAGAAGGTTGATTTCTGTAAAAGAACTTAGTGTACAATTAACAGACTTAATTCTTTAGTGGACAAGATTGAATGCTCTTTTCAAGTTTTCTGTTTTAATAAACAAGACATCTTTGGTACAGAAAATAGAACTAGCCTGGAATAAGTTTAGTAATACTTCTAGAGAAAAAGCAGTCCAAAAAATTGCTTCGACCTGGGAAATCAAATTAGGAAAAAAGGTTCCAAAAAGTGAACTTATTTGGTTAAAAGCTGATGATAATTCAAATAGAATAAAAACAGACAATAAACCTGCTTCAACTAATAACTGGAAACTCAAATTTATGTCTATTAGTAATACTGCTGAAGCTTTTTTGAGATTTGATATTCCACCAGCTGCAACATCATCAGTAGTTTTAGTTTTTCTTCAAGGCCTTATTCTGGGTAATTTTTTAACACATGAAATGCCCTACTTAGCTGTAGATCCAAAGAAAGTTGTTAGAGCTAGGAAAGCAGAAATGACTAGAGCAAAGACATCTAAAGAAATGAAGATTCAAGTACAACCTATTAAATGCATATTTAATGATGGCAGAAAAGATTTTATTTCAGTTTTAAAGCACAACCAGGTAACAAAACGATTTCATCAAAGGGTTGTGAAAGAAGAAAATATTATTGTTACTTCTGAGCCTTACGGTTGCTTCATTACACATTTTACACCCATGAAGGCAGTACCTTCCAATAAGCTTGCTAAACAAGTAGCTATTGGACTATTTAATTGGATGGTTCCTCGGGGAATACATAAATCTCTAGAAGTAATGGGAGGAGATTCAATAAACGCTGTAACTGATTTGGGAAAGATGGAGGTTTGTTGACAAATCTTGAACAATTGTTGGGTAGAAAGTGTTTCTGGTCTATTTGTATGCTACGTTGCAATGAGCTTCCTTTGAGGCACATTATTGTCACTCTGGATGGACCCACTAATTGAAATGTTGGTTTTACTGGACCAACTGAGATAGATCTTACATTTGAACCTATTGCGCAGTTGGAACCATTCATCCAAACCATGAAAAAACTTTAAGTGCAATGTCAACAGAGTCATCTCTCTTCTATATATTGATTACATGTTTGACTACAGGCAAAATGGACCCAAATCTTAAAAAGGCTAAGTGTGACAATTTTTCTCATAGCAGATGGCTTACTATTAGAGAAGCTTTTATCTTTCTCTATATGAGTGACCATGGTTTTACTGATGATGTGTTGAGAAGATTTCACTTAATTTTAAAATTGGTAGCTTAAGTGTATTTTCACATGTAGTATATAAACAAAGTGAAATACAGTGCTATTGAGACCCCGGAACACGTAGTAATACTGCTACGACTGCTGAGAAAACAGGAGGATTAGATAAAAGAAATTTTTACTCCATACATAAAAAAATAGAGCTTATTTTGTTCATTCTAAATCTTTGATTCTTTTATAGCAAGCTCAGATAAGGATCTAGGAGGTTTGCCATTAAAACTATCAAAGAGATGCGAAAGGTTCGGAGTATGGAGACACTCAATTCAGGCTAAGGAAGAAGGCCCAACTCAATCTGGGAGCTATATCCATACAAGAACTGATCCACTGGGATAAAGAAGATAAATCAGAACCTGTATTTACTTGTCAAATAACTACAAAAGATCTTGACAATTTTTTAGAGACATTTTGAAGACACCTTATTTTCCCCTACAAACAGTTTTGTGAAAGAGCGGTACAAGAGATGACAGATGCATCTGCTTCTATTTTTTGGATTTAAGAGAAGAGATGGGTTTGTCAGGGCCAGGATGGCTTATAGACTATTAATGCTTAAGCTGCACTCTAAAGAAAATTATTTTTTTAGAGTGATGAAACATATTTTAATAAGACACTTAAATTTGATTATTTATGCTGTAAATATATGTTTCAACGTGAATATGTAACTTTGCCAAACAAATAAGTAATCTTAATGCCATTTTTTTTCTTTTTCATATCTGTTTAGACACAAATAACATAAAAATTGGACTAAAATATATTTATTTTTAAGATGTCAATTTTACGATCTGACATCTTAGAAAAAAACAAGGTCCCTGGTAGGAAGAAAATTTTTTTATTATTACTTTATATTACTTGAAATTTCTGAAAAAAAAAAAAAGTCTGGGGACAGACTTTTCCCCCGGCTTCTCAGCCGTTGTCGGCCCCAGTTTAATCTTGGTTTTTGATACCAATCATTTTCCCAGTTTTCTACATGTGTTATACACAAATAACATTAAAATTGGACTAAAAATCACTGAGATATAAATTTTTTTAATTCGGAAATTTTGCGGTGACAAAAAAAACAGTTCCCCGGTAGGTAAAAAAAAATTTTTGAATCTTTATTCATTTCAACACTATAGTAATATAATTAACACTTTTTTATTCATTAACACTATAATAATATAATACAAAAAAAAAAAAAAAAAAGTAACTAAAAATTTGCACGCAGTAGTCTGGAGCGGAGCTAGCTGAGCATTTGAGTGGGTAAGTTGAACAATTAAAATATCTCATGAAATGAATATGAGATGAAAGTTAGGAAATTAAAGTGTTAACACAACGCGCAACAAAAGGTTGCTGGAAAGCAATTGAGTATGATACACGATACATCCAAGTTTCTTATCACGCATATTTATTTATTTGTTTTTTTGCTCAACTTGCCTCAGACTATTGCTTATCTTACCCCGCTGGGGCAGGTTGAGCAACTCCACCACAAACTTTAGGCAATATCTTTTCAAAACAATTAAAAACTTTACTTTTTTCCTAACCTCTTTCAAATATTGAAAAAATTATGTAAATCCGACGCACCGTTGATAAGATATGTTAGATTTATTAAAAATTGCTAAACTAGTCCCGTTCGACCCTCTGGTTTACACCTAGCTTATTTTTAAAAGAATTGAAAAGGGTTGTTTTCAAATTCTATTAAAGTGGCAGCATTATTGCAGATTTGATTAAAAAGTTAATGCAAAGCAGATAAAAAAAACCCGCTTAAATAATGATGCATTTCTAGCTAAAATATATGCTGATCTAATGTACTGTAATATGCTAAGCGACAAATAGTTGCGCTGGGAAAAGACGTTATTACGTGATATAGCTGATCATATGCAGCAAAGATCAACGATGATAAAAATGAATAACTACTCATTGTACCCCTGATGAAACTTAATATAGGTGATTTAGATTTGAGAACAATGTTGAGATTTAAGCAAAGCGTTGTCGTATTGAATGTTTACATAGTGGAAATGAAATAATATCCTCATGTTTTTAAACTTAAACTAAAATTCATTGAGGCTTTGAACATAATGGAAAAAAATTTGTCGCTAATCAAATTTACTTATAATGGATGTTATGCCACAATATATAACAATCATTCAAAATGTAACTTATACAGTAACTTGATTAACATTTACACTAGTTAGCGAGGAGTTATTACTTTTTACTGACTCTTCAAATTATTCGGTTGCACTTTAAAGCGTCACTAAAAGAGGATTTCGTAGAAGCAATATTATTTATCAAAAAAAACTCATTTTGTTTTAACATAATTTCAAGCGTAAATGCCTTAAAACTAAATTTGTGTTAAAAACCGTAAAACTGTTTATTAGTTGTTGACAACTGCCATGTTCAAAAATTATTTGTATTAGAGACGGGGCCAATGTATCAGCAAGGTCCACAGTATAAAAACCATAGCTCAGGAGTTAAAGTTGAGGTTACAGTTTAGGAATATTAAGTTTTCGAGCAGGAGCCGGAGCCAGACAATTTTTGACCTGGCTTCCCAGCCCTGCATTCAAGTGCCTTCATTTTTTGAAAAGATAAAAAAGGTACATAGAAAGAGCATAATTTTTTTCAGCGATCAGAAATTCATGTGGATTATTTATATGAAAGGTCTCGATATTAAAACTAGTTTGAGGCCACGGCACAAAAAAAAAAAAAAGAGAGAGAAACAACTTCCTTACTGTCTACGCTATCAACACGATTTAATAGTCTCACAGGCATTGAAGCTCAAGCAATGTTATTTTGCGGATTTCAGAATTGAGATTCTCATTCTCAATTTCCACATTTTGACTCTGATGACGTACTTTGGACTCACTGACTCTGATGCTAATTATTTTGACGCGGCTAAAGACTGAAAACAAAAACATAACAGAAAAGATAAAATTGAACAAATGAGATCACCATTACTGTCTAGCACAAGAGGTATACCATGGTAGAAAGATATCATGCACAGTACTGGATGCTATAAATATATTTTTAAAATGAGACCAATATAAAGTAATTGGTAAAAATAAGATTTCACACAAGCAAAAGGAAAGTACGCTCAAAATGCAACACTTTGACTAGTGATCCTCAAGGGATTTCCGGGAACGGTAATTCCCGGGAATCTCGTTGGTCAATACCCGTTCCCGTTTTTTTTTTCGAGAAATTCCCGGGAATTTTTTTAAATACAAATTTGTAGATTATCATTTTTTAAAGGTATATTTAAGTTTATAGTTGTAATTGTAGGTATAATTAAAGTTAAAAAAATTTTTATATACCTGGAAATACACTTTACAGGTGTTAAAAAAGTTTTAATCTTTAAATATACCTGCAATTCTATGTATCAAAATGAATCTTCATAAATTTTACTCTAAAGTCTAACTGTAGTTGGTGGTGCAATTATTGCAATATAAAAACGCGTAAAATTAATTAGTAATTAGTTATTCAATATTTTGTAAAGTGTAAAGTGCATTGTGCAAGTTTTTTTAAAAGAAAGTGAAAAAGTTATTTTCGACAAATTATCAAAGGTAAATATTGTACATATTATGTTATTTCTTTTTCTAAATCTCTTTTCTTTTTTTTTTATTTCTTTTCTTTTTTCTTCATTTCTTTTTTCTTCATATCTTATCTTTTAATTTTAAATAGCATGTCTTTTGTGTGGAAGCACTTCAAAAGGGAAACGGGCAACAAAGATAAAGCACGTTGTGACGTAGACTTGGGCAATCGAAAGTGTAGTGCTGTTCTCAATTGTGCTGGAGGTTCAACAAAGGGTTTAATAGAACATCTAAAGCGTGTTCATCAAATACTTGATCCATTGAAATCTGGACCGACAAATAGCAACCAAGCTCAACCAAGCACAAGCAGCACTGACAATCCTCCAGTAAAGAGGCAAAAGCCGATGACAGATTTTACTAGAGTATCGTTTGAGGAAACCATTTCTAAAGAAGTTGCTTTAAATGGATTGAACTTCGAACATATCATCAACTCAGATATAATAGCAGAGCGTGTGAAAGAGAAGTTTCCAACAAAAAACTTTTCAAAGAATGGATCTGGTGTTGCAAAGATTATTCGAGGTTTTCATGAAGACATCCAGGCTAAAATAAAAGCGTGGATTCAAACTCATCTAGCTGAAGGACATTTCTTTTCAACAACCCTTGATGAATGAACTTCTACTGCAGGGCAACTTTTCTTGAACATTAATCTTCATTATTTTGAAAATGGTGTTGATAAAGAAATCAATATGGGCATGGTTCCAATTTATGAAAGTGCAACTGCTCTTAACATTAAAAAAACTAGTAAGTTGATATTATAATCTTTTTCTTTTTTTAAGTTTCTAATCATTATATTTTTTATTTTTTTATTAACAGTTCAAAGCAAGATTGATAAAATTTGGCTTGGATCCAGAGAAACACATTGTTTGCACTTCTGGTGATGGTGCGAGCGCTATGGTATCATTTGGTTCTATCGCATCAGAATACGTCCAGTGCAGCGATCATGGAATTCATCTGGGTGTTACTAAAGTTCTTTATCTAAAGAAACAGTCAGCAGATGCTCCAGTGGATGACGACGACGATGATGTCTTTTTTGTTGAGTGTAGAAATGAAGATGAACCTGATGAAGATGTACCTGATGTCGGCGAGGACATCAGGTACATCTTCAATCAGACGATGAAGAGGAGGCCGATTCACTTCAAATGGTTTTCGCTTATCAATCAACGATTACCAAATTGAGAAAAATCGTGAGTCTCTTCCATCGATCATCAGTCAAAAATGAAATTCTTCAAAAATTCGTTAAGAGGATAAACAACGGGAGAGAACTTAAGCTGAAGTTAGATTCAAAGACTAGTTGGGGAAGCCTTCATGATGCTTACGAAAGGTTCTTGAAGTTACTTGGACCTGTGAAGGAAGCTCTTAACCACAGGGAGATTGACAAAACCTACTTATGGGCAGATATCGACTCAAAAAGATTGGAGGAGCTGGTAGAAGTTCTGAGTCCAGCGAAGTTGGCAATTCAATTCTTGTCAAAGAAATCAGTAAATCTCATCGTTTGCAACACAACTATCAAGTTTCTCTTGGACAATTTAGAAATGCATAATCATCAGCTCTCGCAGGACATCTTCTTGGCTATCAAAGAGAAAATCAACAAACGCAGACATGATGTTCTTCAATCACTCATCCTTTACTTGCACGACATCAACAGCATCAATGGGCCGAACCACTTTGCTACATCGACTGTTGCAGCTATGAGCAAACTTGCAGTAAAACTGATGGAAAGACTCTTCAATACTGAAAATGCTGATTGTGTGGAACAACCTGAACAGCAAGAAGAACCATCAGTATCAACATCACACGTTCTGCAGCAACATCAGTAGCTGCAGAACGTCGTTTTTCGGAAGCAAATATTCTTGTGAGCAAAGTTCGCAACCGTCTTTGTGATGAGAACATCGATGCTATTTCTTTTCTTAAATGTTATTTCCGAAATAAATCAATAAAGTAGGTTTAAACATAAATTTTGAGTTCTTTGTATTGTTTTTTTTTATTTTTTTATTAAAAATTTTCAGGTTTTAGAAATAAAAAAAATATTTCAAAGCTCATTCCCGGTAACGGTAATTCCCGGGAATGAGCTTTTTCATTCCCGATATTCCCGAAATTGAAATTCCCGGGAATTTGAGGATCACTAACCGAAATGCTAGAAAACTTCATTGCATGGGTCACCCACTATGCCAGGTGGGTGACCAATATAATTAGAATATTGGGGTCTCAGGTTGGATGTAAAAAACTTTTCTATTAGCTAAAATAATTGGTTGAGTCAATCTTTAAAGTTCATTGCTCAATATGGTTCAGTATAAGTAATGTAATACAACATGCACCGAAGATGCTTGACATTTATGGCTAGCCATGAATTTATCTAGGAATGCCAGCAGTGATATAAAAACTATCATCAATTCAGTGGTACAAAAGAATGCTTTTTTGCGCATCCAGAGAACATACTCCTTGTTATAAAATCGTTTACTCGCCCACATGTGAGAATATTGGGATTACAACAAATAATAAAAATAAGGTCTATAAACACAAACAAGTTTCTATAGTTATTCATACCTAAACTCAAACTTGAAGCAAATGATTACAAAGATCTAATTGAATGGCAAAAATGTAAACCTAATTTACCCCCAATTTCTGCTCAGATCTCATCTTTATGAAAATCTAGTTGAAACGTTAAAAATAGCTTTCATACAGATATAATAGCACTTCTTTTTTTTCACATTTATGTCTTTTTTTCAAATTATTCAAATAATTTTTAAAAAGAAAAGACACGATAAGCTTTGTAGCAAAAAAGAATGTAAATATTAAAATTAAAAAACGATTAAAAAAAATTAAAATACGAAAAAAAAAATTTTTTAGTGTTGATATGAACAACATTTAATTTATCCATTTATTTAACCAAAAATTACAAATTACAAATTTTTATAGTTTTACAAAACTAGGTTAGGTGTCACTCATATAGTTAAAAACTAGTCATCGGAGTGATACCTAAACAAAATAAACAAACAAACAAAAAAATTTAACAGTAATATTAATAAATGAAAGCAAGTGTAGATTAAATTAATTATAAAAAAATAATGATTAAGCTATAATAAATTAAATAAAAAAACAAAAAAATACGAAAACACTCAATTAATAACAACAATAAAATTCATAAGCAACAGCACAAATAATAACAAACTTTACGCAAACGAAAAGGCAAGCACAAAAACTACAAAACGAAAAGGCAAATACAAAAACTTCTACAAAATAAAATAAATTATATTTGTTGGATACAGAAAAGCGTTGAAAATTTGGAGTGAATTATTTTTGTTTTAAGTTCTTTTTGTTATTTTTTCGAACATTTTTCCAACTTCTTTTCTTAAGTTGTAACTTCGCTTTTAATTGATTGTTTTTGTTTTATTTTATTAAATCTATTTGTTCGTTTTACTTTTTTATTCATTTTCTTGTTTTATGTTTTTTTCAATCTTTTAGTTCGTTTGTACCTTTTAATATTTATGTTATTTTACTTTATTTTTAACTTATCTTTTTTATTTTTTAAAATAATTTCTTTTCGTTTTTCCTTTTCTCTTTTTCTCCTTTTCACCGTTAAATAAACGCTTCTGCCATTTGCGATGTCATTGCAAAGTGTATTTTGGTAAAAAATTTTGATTAAAAATGTATTTTCGTTTCTCCGCATAATTATGGGAAACCACGTAATTATGAGAAACTAAATACATTTTTGTATAATTTTTTTTTGTGTAGCATTATTTTAGTTGGTTTTTAAAACATTCGTTTATTTAATTTGTTTATAAATGTTCGAAAATATAATAATTTACTTTATAAATGTTATGTAATTGTAGAAAGACTTCTTTTTAGTCGTCAATTCTTTCAAAAAACGGTCGACAACCTTATACATTTTGTATCACGCTTTAATAACAATTCGTCCAACCTCAAAAAAAAAAATATCCTCAAACTTTGAGGATATTTTTTTTTATTTTGCTTTGAGTCAAAGCACGTTCAATTAAAACAAAAAGAAGAACACGTTTATATTTTGAAATATTCAGTTCAGTTTTACTTATTATTATTATTATTATAGTAATATTCTACAATAGAAGTTTAACTTTTATGAGCCAAGTGTCTTACGACAACCGGCTATAGTAGACCAACTCGGAAGAGAACGAGTCCATTTGTCATAATTGTTTTTAAACTTGTTGACCGAATTAGCGGCAACTATTAAAGCAGGCAAAACATTCCATATTGGCACTACCCAACTTTTGAAGAAAATGTGTCTTTGACTGTTTTTGGTAACTTCTCGTTCAATTTTATGCTTTGCGCTACGAAGATTACATGCAGGATAATCACATGTGAAAGAAGTCGCTTGTTTACATTTTTGATGCCAGTTGACTTTGTTGAAGTTTTTATAAACTTTAAAAAACTGAATTAGATCACCTCTTAATCTACGTTCAGCTAATGAGCTGAGACCAAGATTAAAAAATTATTTAAAATGAATAAAAACATTACTCAAAATTTATTATTAAACGCTTTTTTTATATCAAATTATTCTTATTCTTCATTTTTGTAAATTTGTTACATTACTTTTGATAAACTGTTCGAATATTTTCATATTTTTTTATTCAATATTTCAATAGTTGGAAAACTGGAGTATTTAGATGATCTAGATGAGATCATGAAATAATGAACGAACTTTTGAATGATTTGATCAACTGATCTAGGTGTTTAATAACAGGTGTTAAGTAACAAAAGAACTATTGCTATTCCGCTGTTGTGTTTGGAATATTGACGCCGAACTCCATGGATTTTCAAATTAAATATGTTGGCCGTATGTGTATGCTTCTACGCAGTGATAGGTCATCAAATTTTAAAAACAAGTAACTTGTGGCAAAAGCACAAGCTGCATCAAAAGATCTTAGCATTTCAAGACTGAAGCTTTTAACAGCACATAACCTGGGCAAATTGATAAATAGTGTTAGAAAGACATTAATCAATACAACATTATTGAAGTATACAATTAAATTAAGAGTGCTGGTGTACTTATAAAAAAGAAAGGGGCAGTTGGTCACAGTTTTTAAGAAACTGAGTTCTACAGAAGCTATTGATTGGATAGGTAAAATAGATTTACGTCTCAATCAAAGAAAACCCAATCGGTTTTGAAACTAAAGAAGCGAGCACGGAGCAATCTGTTATAATTTTTGATTTAATGTTCATATATAATATAGATGAAACACAAAGAAAAGTGGCTAAACCAACTGAAAATAGTTGAGCCGTTTGCGGTTACGTATGTCAACTTTGCCAGTCTGCTAAAATATAAGGTACCAGAGAAGTTATTCGGAAAATGTCATGTTGAACTGTTCACATGCGCCAGGACAAGAGCCATCTATATAATGCTTTGCCATGACCATGGCAAGAGAATTTGTTTTATGGAAAAGACCACCTTAAATGATGATTAGTAATAGCGTATAAACATTTATGGCAATAAGGAAGTGGTTACTTACGCTGGGAGAATACAAAAATCTTGCAATCTATCTTGCTACATAAGCCAAAAATGGAGGTTAAACTTAATAATAGTATCTTGGTAATTAGATTTATTCAAAAGATTAATTGGAATAATAAAGAAAAGCTTATCAAAAATAATTGGTAAAGGTAAGTTTTAATGAATTGAAGGAAGTGTTGTTAGTTGTGGAGTGCTCTATGAACAATCGACCTCTTTGTTGCCAAGATGACAAATTCAACAACCAAGTATTGACACCAAACGTAGTAATGAGGGTAAAATATGCAACCTTATAAGAAGAAAATACCGAGTTAGTAACAAAATGGGGTTATAAAATACGGTGAGTCAAGTTTGTGAAAAAATTGTAAGGATCACCTGAGAAAAAGGCAGATGCATAAATACGTACATGCAATGGAAGAACAACGACAAGAAGAAAATAAAAGGAAACGTAAAACTGCCAGGTATCGGAAGCATGGTGTTTATTAAAGATGACTCGATAGGCAATAGACGCTTGTCAAGAAGACAAAACAGTTGATTAAAGCCGATCTCAAGTTTATTCGGGGAAGCGAGTTGGAAATCACGTCTTCTACCATTCCAACCCGCAAGAGAGCAATTACATTTATGTTGAAATAATGACTTTATGTACGTTCTTATTGCAGTTAGAAGGTAAGGTTAAGATAATAAGAGTTATTATCTAAAAGCAAAAGCATTTAGTTCTAATAATATATTTATTGGCAATTTAAATCAAATTTTGAGAATTTTTTTAAACGATTCTGAAGCTAGCACTAAAACATTAAAATTTTATGCAAATATCTCTACGTCATGTATTACGTCGAGAATCGTTTGCAATTAAAACTAATCGCTCTAGTTGTTATATTGTAATCTATTTGACAATCAGTCTTTTAAGCCATTAACAATTATGTGATAATGCTACGTTGTAACTTTTTTTTCAAATATAGAATTTATTTATACCTGTATAATTTATTTAAATGTATAAGTCAACAAAAAAACATAGTAAGTACGCATTTATTTTTTATAAAGTTTATGAATTAGTGCGTATGGTATTGAATTAGGGTGTATGGTTAAACCCGAAATAGAAATTAAATTAAGCAGGTTGATCCGAGAACACCCGAATTAAATACTTTAAGATGTCCTAAGTATATCTTCACCAGTAAGTGAAAATTTAAAATATATGCTTGTATGTGTTTGTTGTATATTTCTTTCCATCACTTAGGGATCTTCCATAAATTACGCAACGCTAAACTTTAAAAAAAAAAAGACTTAGGAGGTCATTTACTCTTTTGCACGGCGGTTTTCATTGATCTTAAATAGCTTATTTAATTTTTTGTTTAATTAAAGACTCTGCGAGGGAAAAATTTTGATCTTTTTTTATTTTGTCTGTTAGTTAAATTTAGCGGTACGTAATTTATTGACAATCGCTTATATATTACCATGTATGAATGTTGGACTAAATAATGATGACAGAATGCTATCTGTTAATGCTGTAAAAACTAGATTATATTTAGTTTGTTTTTATTGTTTAGTTTTAATGTATCTTTTAGCCGGTGTCAAAAAGGATAATAAAAGTGTTATTGACACTGACATGTTTTTTGCTGTTATTGACAATGACATGGTTGGAAAATTTGTCCTTACCATATTGCTGTTTTAACCCAAATCCTCAGTCGATGTAGCACCACTTATTTGCATTTTCCATTTAAAAACTACTTACATTTTTGCCATTTAAGGCTAGTTTCATGATCGATGAAAAGCTTTTATTATTAAGCAATTCAAGTTTTATAAAGCCGTTCGCGAAACTATTTTTTTTTTTTTTTTAACAAAGTTTATTTTAAAAAGTTTTTACAACAAAATTTATAAAAATATAATTTACAATTTTTAAATTCATATTTAAAATCAAAATATAAATGACTGTTTTATGCATTATTGCTTTTATGAAGTTCCTACTGCGTAAACGTAAACGTAAAACCACTGCAACTCTTAAATACTCATTTAAAAAAAAAAAAAAATAGGTAACTGAAATTGCGCAATTTTCATTTCTTCTGAAATAAACTTAATTAAAAATCTTATTAAAAAGCAAAAAAATTCTATCGGCCCAATTTCACATCTGTATCATAATATGATATTCATATTATGAACTCATTTGTAAAAAGTTCTTATAAAAAAATACTATTTATTTAATCTTTGCCACCATTGGATTTTTTTTTTCTATTTATTTTAAGTTATTAAAATTTTAAATTAAAATATACAAGCGAATTATCTTATTTCTATTTTTCAAAAAAAATGAAATGTAACTTTATTTCGCGTACGTTGATAATTTTTTTTTTTTTTTTTATTTTATTTTAATGGTTTTAAATTAGTTTTTAACTAATAAAGTTTTGTCAAAAATTACATTTTCAAAGCCATA
This sequence comes from Hydra vulgaris, assembly GCF_038396675.1. NCBI lineage: Eukaryota > Metazoa > Cnidaria > Hydrozoa > Anthoathecata > Hydridae > Hydra > Hydra vulgaris. Next base: position 8,356,340 of record NC_088930.1, on the reverse strand, counting down.
AATGATTTAACTTTGTTTTACTTCCTGCGTAAATAGAACGCAATCTTTTCCTTAATGAAAAACTTCAATCGAAAATTATTGTTTTATTGACTTTTAGCTCGCTATTAATTTTTGTTTAGCTTTAATAAACCTAATTATTCTTAATTTAAATTAATCTCTAAAAATGTGCACTGCGTAATGTGTGAACGATACCTGAAATGCAAAAATGTTTAATTTTGTAAGAAAAAAAATTAATTTCGTTGCTCTAAGATTCGTATATTCATATATATATATATATATATATATATATATATATATATATATATATATATATATATATATATATATATATATATATATATATATATATATATATATATATATATATATATATATATATATATAGATATATATATATAGATATATATATATATATATATATATATATATATAGATATATATATATATAGATATATATATATATATATATATATATATATAATATGTATATTATATATATATATATATATATATATATATATATATATACATATATATATATATATATATATATATATATATATATAAAAAGCTTAAATATTTTTTATTATTTTAGAATTGGGATTTATAAAGATGTTGCATTTTAACTGGAATGGAAAGTTTTACTCTATTATTCTTTTTGTGGCATTATTGCTAGAAATTCTCGCGTGTGGAGGAGTTGTGTTTGGTTGGGCAAGCATTGTAGTTATTTTTAAAGCTAGGCACTATTTTTTTGATATGTGTACAGTTTCCTTAGGAAATAATAACAATTTACCTTCAAATATTTCTGATAAAAACAATACAACGAGTAGCAGCGCAGTATATTTTATACTCAATTGCTCAAAACAAGACGATAAACTAAACTTAGTTTTTACAATAACCATGGCATTTATGTGTATCTCGCAGTTTCCAGCTGGATTGTTTCTTGATAAATTTGGACCAAGAGTAACAAGGATTGTTGGGGGGTAAGCATTTTTTTTCGTCAAAATTTACTATTCATTTTATTATTTTTAAACTTCAAAGTATCTAAAATAATAAAACAAAAATAGTTAATAGTAATATAAATAAAATAAGAAGAAAATTAAATAGTTATATAGAACTCAGAATAAGTTTTGTGCTGAAATGTAAAGCCGAAATGCTGCCTGCCAAAAATCAAACTATATTTATAATTTTAAAATCAATTATTATTATACAAAGAAATGTTAGATTGTTTTAGTTGTTTAAAGGTAGAATATACATTGAATGATATATATTGGATGTGTAAAATATTGAGTAAAACCGCATCACACTATTTTTTCGATCACTTATCGAAAATTTATATAAAACCGGAACGGGTAGAAATGTTAAAAAGTATATCACTACTAGAAAGAGAATCATCTCCGCTTTTCAAATATGTCAAAATAAAATCATTTTTCAGCTATTTTATTTTTATAAAAGTTTAAAAGAGTGCCTTACTTTTACTACCAATACTATTAGAGTGCCTTACTATTACTAAAATATTATAGTATAGTATTAGGGGAGAGTGGGGTAATGGCGAACGCGGGGTAACTCCGAACATGGTCAAAACAGCATTGTAAAAAAATAAATTCGACAATTTTTTTTTACCTGCTGAGAAGGGATCCTATGCTCCGTTCCAGACGTGCAGTAGTGTAATGAAGCTGCGGATGTTGTTCACTATAATTTGATTTTAAATTTTTCTGATAATTTTATGCAACTTTTTTCTTGAGTAACACTCTGTTGTAGCTTCTATGGAAATAAAGTCACTCCTTTTTTTTGTTTTTGTTGCATAATATAGTTTTTAGACTTAGTTATTACAATTAGCTTTTTATTCGCTATTACACAACAGTGCTTGTGATTGCCCCCCAATGTGTTCGGAATTACCCCACGTAGGCAGGGTAATTCCGAACACCAATGGTTTTATTTCTGGCATAAATTTTTATTTTATAATAAGATTTTTAAAAGTTCCTTTTGAGGGTTTGTGACTGAGTAGTTAAACTAATTGATAAGCAATAAATATGATCAATTTTGTATAACTGGTGTCTTTAATTTGCATTCCCGCTTAGGTGTTCGCCAATACCCCACTCTCCCCTATATACTAAAAAAATGCCTTACTATAAATACTAATACTAGCATTTTTTTTTTTTTACGATAAAGTAAAAAAAATTATATCTATTCTGATAGAACCAATTATTTACATAATTAACTATTTTATATTATTTTACTTGGAACCGATGTGAATTTTATGTGAATTAGGTATCTATCTGAAATAAATTAGAGAAAATTTTTTACGTGTTAATTTTATTCTATAAAAAGTTATTTTTTCAAAAATGAATCAAAAATATTAAATAAGGGAAGAGTGGACATTGGCAAACAGGTATTTAGTCACAAACCCTCAAAAGCAATTTTATAAATCTTATTATAAAATAAAAACTCAAAGCGAAAATAAAACCATTGCAGGCGCGTAGCTACCCTATAGCAAGAGTAGGCACAGCCTAAGGGCCCGTCGAAAAAGGGGCCCAAACGTCGGCATTACTCAAAATTCATAAACCGAAATTGAGATGTTGAAATTTGCAATAGAGCTGGCATGTTTTTTTATTACTAGTGTGCTAGCCCGTTTTAAAAAACGGGTTTGTTATATATAATATTTAGAGGTCTTTAGAGTGGATCATTATGTCAACATATACCTATGTGTTAACGTCAAGAACATTGTTTGAACTCAATTAATTTATTGGATTGCCTCAACAATACGTGTTTCTGACATTTATAAATTTTTTTTTAGGGGTAAACAACTAATTCAAAAACATAATAAAACTTTTATATATATATATTGATTTCAGTTTTTGGAATTTATAAGTGTAAGACCCTTTTTTATCATGGCGGAATCTACATCTAAAGTTAAAAGTGGCGCTGAAAAGCGTAAAATTAGAAAGAAAAAAGAAAAAGAATTGCAAAAATTGCCCAAGCTTGATATATTTTTTAAAAAAAGTAAAAATGATATTCACCAATCTGATAATATAGATTCTGCGGATATATATGAATTTTGATACTGCTACTGAAAATGCTACTGAAAATGCAATACAAATTGAAGAAGCAAATAAAGAAACAGAAGTAGAAACTAATATTCACTCTAGGGCACAACGAATGATTTGGTTAAATTTTTAAATCAAATTATATCTGATGACGAAAAACGTTTATTAGTACGTATTCCACCGCATTGGCCAAAAGGACCATTTCCCAAAGATTATAATCAACAAAACAGGATAATACTGCACATCAAAATATGGTCCAGTTCCACGTATTTGGCTATGTTATTCCATACTTTTAGATGCTGTCTACTCTGCGCCATGCTGGTTATTTTCAAATCAAAATAGCTAATGGAAAACCGGTCTGAAAGATTGGAAAAATTTATCTACACCTATAAGTTCTCATACCTCTTCACATGCTCATGTTAATGCTTGTGCAGTATATGAACTATGGAAAACTAATCAGACAATTGATGAAACACAGGAGGAACAGTTACGATCATCTTGCATAACTAGCCATAGAGCATAAAACAGCATCAACAATGGATGTTAAAGAAGTTGTGAATATCTTTGCAAATGCAAAAGCTAGTTTTTCATAACTGCGTTCTTTTCTGTAATAATAATAAACTACTGAATTTATAATATATTTACTGAATTTACTTTTTTTATAAAATAAATTTACCTTAAGGGGGCCCCTAACGGGATCTTGCCTATGAGCCCGAAACTTTTAGCAACGCTACTGAACGATTGGTGTTCGCAATTACTCTACGTACGTGAAGGAGTTCCGAACACACCGTGG
>NC_088930.1:8287500-8347500 GCF_038396675.1 Hydra vulgaris | reverse complement strand
TAAACTTAGGTAATTTATAAATTTAGTTTTGTAGGTATAAGTTCATTCCACAAACTAAACCAATTAACTAAAAAAAGGCGTTTTAAAAAATTGTTTCATAGCAAAAACCACTAGTGTATCATGGTGCCCCACTCTCCCTTATTTAGAAATATTGTGTATAGAGTTGCGAAAGAAACAGGCTTTTTTTTGCGAAACTAATAGTGTAGTACCTTTTACTTCTTATACTATTTAACACTTTTTTAATAAATACTTTTAATTAATATTCAGCATATATGAAGAAGTTCAACTTACTGAGGTTTAAGCAGCTTAGTAAACTTTAGGTAATAACTTCTCAAAAAAATCCTTAAAAAAATTTTTAACATTTTTTTATCAGGTGAAACTTTCATTTTAATAGTAAAGAGCTATTTAAATCCGAAAAAGCTAACCCTATCATCTCCTAATCACTTAGATACAATGTTTTCTTTCTGTAATTCCCCGTTTTCCTTAATTCTGATACACAGTATAAGGAAAAAAAGAACCATTTTTAGGCTTTTCTAACTTTTTAAGCAAATATGTAAATAAAATATTATAAACAATTATAACGCAAACAGAACAAATAAATATATATAACAATTTAGCGTTAAATAGAAAGTAAGAAAAAAATTTAACATTTTTAGTTTGATTAAGTTATATGGCAACCATAACCAGTTTAAAATTATAATTATGTTGTCATCAGATGATTTGATTTTGTCATTGTTGCAAATAAATTCCTTTTGTATGAAAAGAAAATTTCACTACTTCGACGCGCCAACTAGAGTTAAATTTTTCCGGAAGTTCCGATAATTTTCAAAAAAACTTCATAATTATTATATAGTTTTATGAAATTCATTTCTTTGTATCAAAAATATGTGTTTTATCATCGTAGTATTTGGGTATTCTTTAAATATTTCAATAAAAAATTTAAAATAATAAAGACCCACAAGCAAAAAAGGCACATCTTTTAGTAATATTTTTTATAGTCATAAAAATCATGCAATTTTTTAAAAAAAACAATTTATCGCACAAGTTGTTATATGTTTTTTTTACTTTCATTGCTTTTGTAAAACAACAAAAGTATATGTTTTCCGCGTTAGCTTGTCTTTGGAGCTTGTGTATAACATATTTCTGGCTTTTACTTCTCTCATCTACGATGTAAAATATTCATAAAAAATACAAAGAATAAAGTCTTTTTTAGAATAACAAATTTTATTGTAAATAACTTTTGTAGAGTGTTTTAAAGAAACAGATTTTTTATGCGTACATATTGCATACAAAGACAATTTTATAGAAAGGTGTGTTAGGGAAGGGGATGTTTTACCCCATCAAAGAAGGTGATTTTTAACTTTTTTAACGAATTTAGTCGGCTAATTGGGTATCTGACACAATTCAGTCAGGTGAGTTTTAGTTTTTAAAAACCTCTTTTATTTTTATTTTCAAAAAACAGTACTTCTTACGGATTCAACTCACACACACACACACACACACACACACACACACACACACACACACACACACACACACACACACACACACACACACACACACACACACGCCCTTACGCTCTTATCACAGAGCACTGCGGAAGTGCATTTAATAGGAAGTTTACGCCGCCTTCTTTATCGATGTTGTAAAACTTGCCCATAGGTGGCGTAGAACAATGGATCTCTAAGCAAGCGTGCTAACCGCTGCGCTACGGCTTGAATGCACTTAGTTAAACATAGCGGTGGACTTATGACTTATGACTTATGAATCATTTGTTCTTTTTTTTTATTGCTAATTTTATTTTTAAATAGTTCAAATTTAGCAAAAACATGTTCCTTACTTTTTGCCTTTCATTATTCAATAACGTCTTTAAATCAAGAAAAAGTTGTAAAATACTGCAAATATTTATATCAAATCTTTTTATATATAATTTTACAGTTTTCAGTAATTTATCGGTAAATTTAATAAATATTGACAAATACGGCAATAAACATCAATATGCATAGCAGATAACAGGATAAAACAGTTTTAGAAAATTTTGAAAACAAATGATCATAGTTGCTACTTAAAGTTATCATAAAACTCAAAAAAATACCAAAAAAACTGCTTTTCAAAGGAGGCTTTCTAAAATTTGTATGGTCTGCTTCACAATGTATTACCATAAAATTGTCCATAACAACTGCTTAAATAAGACAAAATATTACCCATTATTATAAAATAACTTATTTTTTTTGAAAAATTCCGGAAACTTTCCGAAAAATTTTCCGAGATGAAAATTTCCGGAAATTTTGCAACCTTAGCGCCAGCATTGTTAATTACTTAAACTCATTATTTTATTTTTCAAAACGCCTTAAGGTAAAAAAAAATCAAAGTTGAACTTTTTATAAAATAAGCTGATTTAGATGCCTTTAAACATTGTTAAATAAACATTTTTGAATTATGAAAAAGTTATCGGTTTCAAAAAACGTTTTGTAAAGAGTGTCACCAATTAATTTTTTTTTAATTGCGTTTTTCTCGAAATCCACATAATACATCTCGTTAAGAAAAACGGCTGTTGCTTGCTTCATGGAATTTTTCGAAATGAAAAACTTTAAATGAAAAACCTAAAATGAAAAACTTATTAAAAACTGCTGTTGAAAATTGTGTTTTTTATATTGTATTTATTTAGTTATATACTTCGATGAAAGAGAGTTTTTTGTAGCACCCTAGCATGATGTATATTACCTGGAGTACAAATATAAGAAAATAACGCATGTTAAAACCTTTGGTAAAAAATCTTTTTTAAAAACTATATAAAGTTTTTTACATGAAACAAGCCTATATACATATTAAACTCATTGCGTGCTTTTACACTATGACATTCATTAATATAATTTTTTGGCTCTGATTTATCTGCTTCAGCAACATTCAGAGCTAAAGTTCTGATTTTTGCTGAAGAAGATAAAATAATGTATGTCAGCAAATATAATTTTGTTGCTAATTTTCAATTGAAAGTTAATTGAATTTTTTTCCAGTTTGGCTACCTTCAACCAACAAACCAAGTACCTAGAAACACACTAATATATCATTGTAAACAACTGATAAAAATTGAACATATCGCGCAAAAATTGTTTCTTAAATTATGCTTTAATCCAACTTTTTTTTTAGTTTTTACTCTAGGTGCCCCAAGAAGAAGTGTCACAGAGCACCGAGGAAGAGCATTTAACCAGGAAGTTCATGTCTCTTTCCTTACCGATAGTGCAAAATATGCCCAGAGATCGCATTGAACCCTAGATCTCTTGTTTCTAAAACAAGAGCTCTAACCACTACGCCAAGGTTCCTCTTTAATTTTAATATCTGCAAATTTAAACACGACTTCTTGCTATATATTCCTGATTTTCCATAGTTTTTGCATATGCTTTTGTTGCTATGGCTGACAATGAAAATTTTTAAATCATTTTGAAAACCCTGCAAGATGTTTTCAAAATGATTATTATTTAACTACAATTAACTAAACAATCAAACAATTGCGTGACGCAATTGTTTGATTGTTTAGTTAATTGTAGTTGAATAACTTGAATGAAATTATTAATCTTTTAATTTAATGCTTGTATTTATACGATTGTTTCAAATAATTACTTATGTAGTTTGACTACTAAGCAGTCAGACTACATAAAATACGATATAAAGAGCACTTCGCAGTAGGTGAGCTTATTTAAATTGACGTTTCCAGTCCATTTGTCTATTATGTGCAAACCCATCAGGAACCCATAGGAACGCCTTATTGATGCTAAAATTTTTTGGATTTGTCGCTTTTAATCTCCAATTATTGCAACATTTTGCAAAAACGGTATGAAAAGTAAATATTTAAACGTACAGTTTGCACAAACTTATCAAGGATTCAAAGTAAAAAAAAGGTATTTTTTGAAACAACTAAAAACGGTGCTAACATTTAAATACAAAACGTAGCGGGAGAGCATCGATAAAGTTTTTGAAAACTTCTGCCATCTTGGATATTCTGGAAAGCAAACTATCTATCAGAAAAACTGTGAAAGTCTTTTAACATTTAATTACCAAACTTTTAATATCTCATCTTGAGCTTAACAACTTACTCTCTGACAATAGATTTCAAATTCTCTAACAATCGATAAATATTTCAACTCTCTGATAATCGATACGGACTTCAATTCTCTTGTTCTACTTATTAACAGTAATAATAAAACTGTTATATGTTAAAACTGTTATATGTTATATGTTATATGTTTTATGTTAAAACTGTTCTATCGTGCATTAGATAAAAGCAGTGAGGCTTGCTGTTCTTTTCCATAGGCTTTTTTTATGAGATATATCTCGGCATGGTTTTGAAACTATTGAATCATTCCTTTAACAACAGCATTAAAATTGTTTTTTTGTGGAAAACACTATTTTTTATTTCCAGTTACTTTTGGGGTGCCACAAGATTGTGTAGCATAATGCACACCATTTTCACATACTTTAGCAGTTAACACAGTTAGTTGTTTAAACTTAGTATGATACCAAGTAACAAGTGTTATTTATCAATTGTTTTGATAATTTTTCTAACAATTTTTCTGAAGTGGCTCTACTTACTAAACAAACAATTTTATGTTTCAGCAGGTCTGGCGCTAAACATTCTGAAAGCACTAAATAAGGATCCATGAATTACGTCACACAATTTTTGACAATTTAAGTCAATTTATTAAAAGGCAATTCCAATAAAATTTAAATTAATTTAATAAGTCAATTCCAATTTATGCTAAATCGGAATAGCTGCAGTCGAGTGTACATCAACTGAGGTTTTATATTTTTGGCTAGACACTCTTACAACTAGGACTCTTAGAACTTAGAACTCTTTTTTAACTCTTTCTTAACTCTTTCTTAACTCTTTCTTAACTCTTTCTTAACTCTTTCTTAACTCTTAGAACCAGGCACTCTTAGAACTCTTAGCACTCAACAGAAAAGATTTTCTAATTAAGAACTTGAAAAAAAAAATGTTGCTTCCAAATATTGTGACGTATTTTGTGGATATTAAATATAAAATAAACAAAAAATTCGCTGAATTAATTGAATCGGTGAAAAGAAGAACATTACTAGTCCATTTTTTGTTGTTTGCACTATTTTTCATAATTTCATTCAACTTATGTCGATCTCTCTATGTACTTCCAAAATAATACTAGTCCATCTTTCTTTTATTATTTTTTGCCATAAATTAGATTTAAACTAGTCGAAGAACGATACTTAAACATTATCAAACAATTTCAACATTTGCACTAATTTTCATTCTGTTACCTAAATGATCGACAATATTAATGCATGCATTTGTATAATGAAGAATGCAACCCATACCAACAATTTCTAATTCAAAATTATTAAAGGACTGATTTCCTTTCTTGCGATTTCATACACTGTTCAAAAATGTTTGCTATTACAAATTCCTGCATTGCCAAATGACTTGTTAAAAAGATTCATAGATATGAGTAGGGTTCGAACTGTTGTTATTGTAATTGTAAAAATTAAATACAGTATCACATTACAATACAATAATATTGTATTGTAATACTAGAGATTTAATTAAAACATTGCTAATTGTTATTGTATTGTTGTGATTAAAAACAGCTACAATAACTATTGTATTGTTTTTTTTTCTAACAATTTTTTTTTTTTTCTTTTATAAAATAATAAATATTTACAATTTTTCTTTATAATAACATTAACTCAGGTTTTAAACTTTTACAATATATAGTTTTTACAAGTGTTCGTATATATATACATTTTCTATTTTGTATTTATTTTATAATATATATTTTTGTATTTTTTATTTTTTATTTTTTTGTGTTTTTTCATTTTATACTTTTTTGTGTTTTTTGGTTTTATATTTTTTTGTATTTTTTGTTTTTTATTTTTTTGCCGTTGTGCGGAAAGAAACCGAGAGTTTAGATTAGGTTAAAAAAAAGGGATATTTTAAAATAGGTTAAAGATAGATTCATAAGGTAAAAGAGGGATTTATATCCAAAACAATTTAAAAAGAATTACAGGACTTTTACATAAACATTACGTTACGAACACTATAGATAAACACTTATGTGTTACAATAATATTTCATAAAATAAGGGCTGGCAGTGATTTGCTAATCATATATAATAATAATTTTGTTGTATAACATAAAAAAAAATTCCAAGAGGGAAGGAGGTCTTTACTAAACATACAACGAGCCGTTGCTTTATTTTAGCTCATATGTTTAGTTTCAGACTTCCATTCTCTACTTGACAGAAAACATTTTTAATACAAAAATACTCACAGAAAATGTCCGCAGTGTTTCTACGGACATGATAATTATATTTTAAGTTAATAATATTCCTGATGTTCCTGATTATTACCCTGATCACTGCCATTAAGTCAATTTTTTTGTTATTAAAGATGTGGTGGCATCTACTGTTCCATATTGCACTTATGATGGTTTGAGGGAGTGTCAACAGCAGCTGCGAATTGGGCTTTTCTCCGATAAATTCGCTGTTTCAATCGAGAAAATCGAAATTATCGGAGAAAAGTTGTTTCGGGATGTCCAGGAGTTATATACATGTTTAAAATACTCCCAAATTTCAACTGAAGGAGGGCAGTAGGCAAAGATATGGATGTTGTCCTCGATTTTACCACAAGTTTTGCATTAGTTATTTTTGACGATCTGTTGCCTTGTGCTTTTGGCTAGCAAGGCCGCAGAAGGTAAACTGTTGTGTAAAAAACGAAAAAGGATGTTTTGAGCATGCGTGGGAGGTGAAGTTTTTTTTCCAAATTTGGGTCCACGGCATTGTTGTTTTTGTTGAACCATTCCAGAAAAGGTCTGCTGGCACGATTGTCTTTTTGTTTTTTTTGATACTTCTAAGTAATAATTTTTGGTTGTTTTTAGGGCGATGTTAAAAAGGGACCCGTTTTTGCCTAATATTTCGATTGTTGTTTTGTAGTACTGAGACGTTTTGTTGTCCCAGTGTTTTTGAAAATTATTCTGCTTTAAAAAGTTCCAGCTTTGGTTTTGGTTCATAAATTTTATGAGTGAACTCGCCAACCAATACTTTGAAAAGTAGTAATAATTGTGAGCTCTATCCTCTTTGCATTCTTTCAGTTGAAAGAGTGTTTTGAGGCGAAGTGCAAGACTTTGCTTCTTCGGTGATAAAATTCCGAGACCCTTGCTTTTGACGGGTAAAAAAAGTGTCTCTCTCTTGACCGGATTGTAATTGGTCTTTTGCCACAGATTTTCGAAAATGGCTCTGTGCAGACGTTCTATTACCCATTCGGGAACGGGCAGCACGTTTGCCAGAAACCACACTTTTGACATTGCTAACGTATTTATCAACATAGTCTTTCCCCTAAGTGAAAAAGTACGTAGTCCCAGAAACTTGAGTTTTTTCTCTATTTTGTTTAGAGTTACTAACCAGTTGAAATTGGTAGTATCGCTCAGTCTGGTGTAAAAGGTAACACCTAAAATTTTGAAACCGGTGTTGTTGTTCCACTCTATGCCGTCCAATTCAGGGTATATTTTGGGATCAAAACCCCCAAGGGCGAGACCCTTGGTTTTTGAGGCATTGATCACTGAACCACTTGCTTTTTTAAACAGTTTTACTTTTTCGAAGAAATAACGAACTAATTTTTACGTCCCTGGCAAAAAAGTTCGAATCGTCTGCGTACTGCTGTATTTTAAGGGGTTGAGATGTACCTGGTAGCGGGAAACCCTCTACTCTGCTATCTGCTCTGATCACCAAAGCGAGAGCTTCGGCGACGAAAACATACAGCAAGAGAGAGAGAGAGGGGATCACCCTGTCTAACTCCCCTTTCCGTAGGAAAAGAGGCTGACAGGAAACCGCAATTCAGAACAGATGCCGAAACTTCTGAATATAAGGTGTTAACAAAAGATACAAAACTTTCTCCGAGATTGAATTTTTGGAGAATCTGAAAAAGAAACAAAATGAAACTAGGTAGATTTTTAAATTGCGCGAAATCTATTAGATCACGGACTAAATGTAAATTTGAGAATATTGTTCTACCTGGGATTCCGCAAGTTTGATTTGGTTCTATAATTTTCCCCATTACTTTTGCAAGTCTTAGGGACAGCACTTTTGTGATTATTTTGTAATCAGCGCTGATTAAGGATATGTGTTTTTTTTCTAACAATACATTGAAGCTTTATAACTATTGTATTGTATTGCTGTGATGTAAATCAATTACAATAACTTTAGTGTTGGGATCAAGAACAATTACAATAACTATTGTGGTGTATTGTATTACTATTTCAAAGTCCAATAGCTTTTGTATATTACAGTATTTAGATTCTTTTTCCGCGCATTATTTGGTCACAGAAAATTCTGAGGTGCCCGTTACGCTCGTTTTTAGCAGTCATTTATAATCAATGATATATATTACATAGATATCTAACTCGAGCCGCGGTTGTGAGGCAAATTTGTTTATCGGAAGCCATATTGAATACTGGCAAAAAACGCAAAAAAGATATCATAATATTTTTAAAAAACATCTAATTTTACTTTTTTTACTAAAGAAATGGTTATATCTTGCTCTACTATTGAAAAAAAAGGAGAACCTTTTTATCTCGAATTAAATAATGCAATTAAATTTGAGGATATTGAACCTGATGATATTAGCTTTGAGTTTTTATCTAAACTTAAATCACTAAAAGACAATAAATCACCTGGAGCTGATAAACTTTGTTCAATAGTCCTCAAGAATTGTGCTACATCGTTTACTTTACCACTAACTCTTATATTTAGAGAATCACTTAAAACCAGTCAACTGCCAATCCAGTTCAAGTCAGGAGATGTAACACCTATATATAATAAAGGTGACAAAACAGTGGCCAGCAATTATCGCCCTATTTCATTAACTTCTATTCCTTGCAAAATATTAGAATCTATTATAAGAGAAAGAATTGAAAAACATCTCGACGAAAACAATTTACTAACAATCCAACAGCATGGTTTTGTAAAAGGAAAGTCTTGTACCATAAATTTGTTAGAGACTCTTGACTTTATTTCTTCGTGCAACAGCGATGGTATACCTGTTGATGTAGTAATGCTAGACTTTGCTAAAGCTTTCGATAGTGTTCCTCACAAGAGACTCTTTGCTAAATTAAATGCATATGGTATTAATGGCTTAGTTCTAAAATGGATGGAATCTTTTCTAAATAATAGAAGACAAAGAATAGTTCTAGGTGAAGTTGTTTGTGAGTGGGTTGAAATTTTTATTGGCGTGCCACAAGGCTCTGTTATTGGACCCTTAATGTTTATTATATACATTAACGATCTGCCAAGTAAATTAATGAATAAATGCAAATTGTTTGCTGATGACACTAAGATTTTGTCCAAGGTAATTTCTGATCAGTGTACCTCAAGTCTACAGAGGGATTTAAATACATCATTTAAATGGACAGAAGACTGGCTTTTAAAGTTTAATGTTGATAAATGTGTAGTAATGCACTATGGAGTAAACAACAAAAAGAATCCTCTATATATTAATGGCATAAAACTACCAGAATCAAACAGCGTAAAAGATCTAGGTGTAATATTTTCTAAAAATCTCAAGTGGAAAGATCAAGTTATTTCTGTAACTAATAATGCCAATAGAATATTAGGTCGAATTAAAAAATCGTTTGCAAGATTTGACTGTCATTTACTTAAATCACTATACGTAACCTTTATTCGTCCATTTCTAGAGTTCTCAGTACCAGTATGGTCCCCTTACCAAAAAGGTGATTGTAAAGTAATTGAACAAGTTCAGCGTCGAGCCACCAAACTGATTAAATCAATTAGGTTTTTCACTTATGAAGACCGATTAAAAGTTTTGAAATTGACAACTCTAACTAAACGAAGAGAAAGAGGTGATATGATTCAACTATTCAAAATAATGAACAACATTAATAAAACAGAACATAACATACAAACTGTTCAAAATCATATTAGAGGTCATTGTTTCAAGTATAATAGGGAAACAACAAAAAATCTGCAAAGGCATAATTTCTTTTACAATAGATCAGCAAACTTATGGAACTCATTGCCTTTGGAACTAGTCAAATCATTGTCTGTAAACTCCTTTGAAGCAGGAATCGACTGTTGGACGAACAGCAATCGATTGAAGCGGCTGTCACAGTGTGCTTAAAAGCATTCTCACAGGCCAATCCGGTTACAGCAATAAATACTAACTAACTAAATTATGTTAGTGTATTTTACAAATAGAGTGCTCAATGTTCTTAAAGAACAGAGCAATAATAAATTAGTAAAAAACACTTATCTAACTTTTTCTTCTACTTGAAGTTTTACCATTGCTGGATCATCAGGAAGAGAACTCTTCCTGATGATCCAGTAATGGTGAAACTTCAAGTAGAAGAAAAAGTTAGATAAGTGTTTTTTACTAATTTATATATATATATATATATATATATATATATATATATATATATATATATATATATATATATATATATATATATATATATATATATATATATATATATATATATATATATATATATATATATATATACACATATAATGTTTACTTATAACGATTTTTTTTTTCATAAATATCAATTATATTAGAAAAACACAATTTGCATTATCTCAAAACCAGGTTTTTTGTATATATATATATATATATATATATATATATATATATATATATATATATATATATATATATATATATATATATATATATATATATATATATATATATATATATATATTGTATATGATATAATATATATAGTGGGAATACTATTATTAGTAGTTAATTTATTATATACTGGTAATAGAGTATTTACTAAATACCTCCTTTATCCAAGCCATGTCCAGTTTTTTCAAAGCATATCATAAATAATAGCTTCTTTCCAAGATAATAAATTTATTTTTATAACTATAACCTTAAAGTAATATCAACTACTTTAAGTTTACTAATATAAAAATAACATCCAGATTAAGTGATTATAATCAACTTTTTCGACAAAAGCGCAACATTAACTATACTAACAAGATTATGTTGTGCCATTTTTAATAAATAAATCTAAACAGGTCAGACCATTCAAACAGGTCATTATTTAATGTTTATAATTTCTTGTAAAACTAATGCAGAGGTTCATCGCTAATTTACGATGTTTTGCCAGTATTCAATATGGCTTACGCCATAAAAAAAAGCCTCATATATCCTAACGGTATTTTTACGGAGTTAGACATCTATGTATTTATATATCATTGTTTATAATAAACTATATAAATTTTATTTCTTTTGAGAAATGAAGTGAAGCCAGGAAAACCAATGAAGTATATATATTACCATAGTCACAAGAAATAGATCTATTTCTTGTGACTATGATACTACGTATACTTAATAAATATTAAGTTCAGGGGCGCTCGTGGCAACCGTTTTTAGCAACCATTTACATATATAAATTTTATTTATTTTGAGTTCAATAATATAACTGTTTAAAGAATAATTTGTTTAGAATGGGTGGGGTGGGATAATATGAATAGAATTTTATATATATATTTTTTTAATATATTTTTTTTTTTAGTTAATTACCACCATAAAAACTTTTGTTATTTTTCTTTACATTCAGGGTGTATACAATAAAATCACAATGAGTAGAAAATAAATATATTTTCAATAACTAACTTACTAATCCTTTTTTAACAACACCTTTCATATATCCATATTACCCCACTGGTGGGGTAATATGGATACTCATAATATATTTGATATGTATATCACACTTATTGCTTTTCATGAATTTAAAAGGTCAAACTATATTGGTTATGACTAGCAGTTTTCTTTTTCTGACTGATACAGTCTTCTTTTTAGTTTTGTTCTTCTCTATTTCTTGCAACCTTGCGTCAACATCTTGAGCTATTAAAACTCTGCCCTTTTTGGCCAGAAGACTTTGATACATTGTATACTGTCACCTCTTCCTTAACAAGTTGTATGACAGTCATTAATTTGCTGTGATTGTATGTACCAATAGTCTTGCACTGATATTTTATTTCAGGCATGATAGTTTATTTCAGTCTTATTATTTTATCTAAAATATAAAATTAACTTTAATTATGTAAAATATAAAACTTAATTATAAAGTAAAATAAGGTAATAAAATAAAATGAGGAATACAAAAATAAAATATGAAATATTTAAATGGGAGTTAAAGTTTTACCTTTGCCATTCAAATAAAACAAATTGGAACTATGATCTTAATGTAAATAGTTCAGTAACAGTAGATAAAAGTATTATATGTTACTGAAAAATGTATAATACTATATTTAAAAGCAAAAGTGAGCTTAAGTATATAAATAAATGTCATGCAGCTTATGATTTTGTAACAAAATTCTATAATGTTAATAGGATTTTATATATTTTATATATATCAATTTTACTCCATCTTTATTTTACTTGTATATCCATTTTAGATTTTTGTTTATTTATTAATAGGGGTTAGAGAACTTATAAATTAAATTTTACATGTTGTTACATGATGGTCCAACTAATAAATTTACATCATTATTCTTGGATAAATAATATTACTGAAGTCTGCAGACAAAAGTTTTGAAATGTAATGTTTTTTTTATTTTTTTCAAAACAAAATGTTTTACATTTTAACTATTCATCTAAATCAAATATAAACATTGTTAATGCTAAAAAAAGAAGCTAATTATGTGTATAAACTGTTGGTAGTTTTCAGGTTTTAGCGTTATGTATAGATAACTTACTCCATGCATACTTATTGAATATATCCATATTACCCCAACAATCCATATTACCCCACCCTACCCTAATTAACTGCTAATGACTAATAAATTGCAGCGTTATGGAATCAGGGAACCATTGACTTGGGTAATTATCGATTAGATTGTCTAAAAATGTGAACTACTTTTGTTTTGCAAAAAAATGTTCTACATTTTCAGACTACTAATCACCTATCAGACCGTACCAGTAAAATTTGGAGGGGGTCATTTTTGAAAAATGAGGCAGTTTAGAATACCAAATAAATATTGTTCTTGATTTGCATAACAAAATTCTTGTATAACTTTGCAACTAGATCCAAAAGTCCAGTTACTTTATGAAACACATCCATCCATAAAAGCCTCAGGGAAACAAAAGACAAGCTTATATTAGAGTAAGTGTTAGTACTAACACTTAATCTAATATAACCTTGTCTTTTAATGTCTTTTTTGTCTTTTACCTAACATTAATGGAGTTTCGAAATTAAAGTTTCGAAACAATTGGATAGGTGCCTAATGTAAAAGCAAATAACCAAATGGAAGAAATGGTAGTAATTGATATCTATTCCCAGCTGTAAAAGAAGTACAGGTCAAATCTTTTTTACAGATCAACTCACTTTTACAGAGCTATATAAAGTTTGCAATTTTATCAATAGAATCAATAATTATATATTAGTTGTACCCAATTTCAAGGTCACAAATCTCAGAGACTGGACTGTTTAAACGTTTATTAAATTTTGACATTACAATAATTTTTTTAATTACAATAACAATAAATTGTTATTTTATTATAAAGATGAATTACAATACAATAATTATTGTTATTGTAGTGGGTCATTACAATACTTTTTTTTTCCAGATACTGTTATTGTATTATGAAGATAAATTGCAATACAATATTTATTATTATTATATTACAGTATTAAAATAATTGTAAATCACAAGTATTGTAATTGTTTCTAAAAAAGTTAATACAATAACAATAGTTATTGTTTCTGTTGATGTTTTCATTACAATTACAACAGTCCAAACTCTAGATATGAGATGTGCTGAAGTCATAAAAAATAAAACATGGTCATTTAAGTACTAATTATTAATAATTTTATTAGAAATAATAATAAGTATAAGTATCTAGTATAAGTACTAATAATATTAGTACATATTAGACTTAATTTAGACTAATACAGCTAAAACTTGAAAAATACTTTAAAAATTCAAATTTCTTTTTATTAAAGTGTAATATGCAATAATATACACATTTCTATTGAAATTGTTTACTTATTACTTACACTGAATGAGGTTAAGGAAATTCTTTATGTATATCTCCCTAAGACTGAGAAAGCCACTACAGCCGAGGAGGCTATTTTATTGTGGTTACATCTCTCTATCAACATTTTAACTCCAAAACTCAAACCTTGATGAACAAGGTCGATTTTTTCGACCTTGTTCATCAAGGTTTGAAATTTTTTGTGGCTGGTATTTTTTAACGCTAAAAAGATTGTTCTTTAAAATTTATAGATGAATACTAATTAAGTTAAGAATATTGAAAAAAAAATTTTTTATTAACTTGTTGCTCTCACATTTGAGGCAGGGTTATACACACTAGGGTTGCCAGATGTCTCGATTTTATGAAGGAGAACTAAGTAAAAAAAATATTTTTACATATTTGGCGCAGAATTCTCCTTCGTAAAATCAGGACATCTGGCAACCCTATACACACATATATAAAGAAATTATTTCACTTGTTTATTTTATGTTTAGTAAAGCTCTTAAGCTAGTTTTCAATAAAAATTTTGAATTTTCTGAGTGTAATAGAGTAAAAATTCTAAATATCTTTTGAAGTGCACAAATTTTAATTTATTTCAAGTTAATAAACATCAATAAAGTTTTTAATAGACTTACTTTGAATCTAATATTCTTAGCTATCTCGGTTTACTTAAGTATAGAATTGATTTATATATCGCTGTTTCAATATTTATATATTATTAATATACAAATTAATGCCACACTTATAAACTATTACCACTTTAGTTAATAATAATAATAATTATTATTATTTATAAACAATTATATATTGTTACAAAAATATTTTTAACCTTATATATTTATAAGATTGTTATATAAAGTGCTTTGTTGACAAGTAAAATTAACTTAATAAAATTTTCAGAGCTCTAGTATGAATCATTCATGAATTTTCGAAGAATTTTTTTTGGGGGTTTAATAAGATTGCAAACACAGGTACTTTATACATGCAAAACAGGCTCTAATATTTTAATAATGATTTCTTCATTAGTTTTAATATCAACAGTGTTGATACAAATTTTGATGTAATAATTTTGAACAGAATGTAAAAAGTAACTTTAAGTTTTTATTAACTTGAAATGAATAAGATTAAAAGTTTATTGTTAAATTGCTTGGGTTTTAGACAATGAAAATTACTTGTTTCCAAGCTTTATAGCAATTGTCATTGGAGGAGTATTTCTTTCACTTTCAATTTACCAGGTAGTTATTTTTATTGCATGTATATGTAACTTAGAGTTTTAAAAAAATTTAATTTATTTAACAAGAAATTTTTTTTTTCAGTAGTTAAAATAAATATACCAAAAAATTGTGTTATGCCTAAATGTTAATTTTTTAAAAGTAAAATCAATAACTTTATGTTTTATTATTTACTTAAAATGTTTTTGTTTCTTTCAGCTAACTTTGCGCTTGCAAACATGCTTGTGAACACACACTACTTAATTCTTGTTTGAATTCATTGTTTGCTAATTTATATAATTTAAAGTCTTTTTTCTGTTAAACATTGAACAACCTTCAGTTATTTTAGTTGCTTCCAGTTTCTTCAGTTATTTCCAGTTTCTTCAGTTGTTTCCAGTTTCTACAGTTGTTTCCAGTTTCTTCAGTTGTTTCCAGTTTCTTCAGTTGTTTCCAGTTTCTTCAGTTACTAAAGCTATTTTAGTTTTCTTCAGTTACTTTAGTTGTTTCCAGTTTCTTCTCCGAAAACATTTTAACTATAGTAAAATCAATTAAGTTAGGTAACTTTAGCATTTAACCTTCCAATCATATTGTAGTTTCTAGAAAACAAAGTATAAAGTTAGACAGAAGACTTGAAAAGTTGTATCTTGTATGATTCAGTAGTAAAATTTCATTAATGTAGATAAGAAGCAATACAGGACCAAGGAATTGTGAGGCCTTTTGAGGATGACTTTTTGAAGGCATTTAAAAAGAAACGATTTAAAAGTTTTAAAAAACGTTCTCAGATACACAATATAAAGCAAGCTTATGAGAAGACCAGCAAGCCAAACTTTATCAAAAAGAGAAGACCAGCAAGCCAAACTTTATCAAAAGTTTCAGATATGTTGAGAGCAATAGCCTTTGCCTCGCCGCCTCAAGATGGGATGTTAGAAATTTGTTGATCAAAGACTCAAAGACCTTGCTAATAATAGAGAGAAGACTGATTGGATGATAGTTAGAGGGGTCAGAATGTTCTCCAGAGTTTTAAAACATTATAAAAACAGATGTCATTTCTAGCCAGCAGGAAAACAAGGTTTAATCATGCACTTATTAAATAGTTTAAAGAGAGTTTAGGAGAATTCTAATGAGAATATTTTTGTAAGACTATGACTGGAATGTTACCTGGACCATAAGCCCTAAAAGAGTTTAGTTGCAAAATGGCTTTTGCAACGGAAACTGGAATGGTTAGGATGTCAAGCAATGGGTTCCCCTGTTTAAATTGAATAGCAGGAAGAGTATAGCCAATAGATACAAGAGTTGAATAAAAAGAGGAGTTCTTTGAAAATAGTTCACCCCTATCCTTGGTAGAGCTAATAAGATCAGATTTGTCTTTGTTAATGACACTGTTTAGAATTTTTTAAGTCTCTAAAGTCTAACTTCTGAGAAAAAATACTGATTTAGTAAACTGGTAATAATGAAGCTTAGCATCAGACATCACCTTTTTACATTGTTATTTTTGCAATAATAATAATTCTTGTAAAAAGATGAAAGAAAAGTTACAAAGTTAACTATTTTTAAGATAGTTAACTTTGTGACTCTTTGTAAGACAACGATTTAGGTAAAAGATTAAGAAATACTCAAATTATGAGTTTTAGTGCAAGCACGGTCAGTATTGTTAGAGCTTATTATTCATCATAATGCATCGTCATTGTTCATCTTTATTCGCATGCATCTTTATTGCTCATCATACTGATGAGCAATAAAGTTATCAGTAACAGCAATTTTGGCAAAGGGGTAAAAAGAAAGGGCAAAGGTTAATTTGATCAGAAATTACATCTAAAAGATGTGTAAAAAAATCTAAAAAATGTATAAAAAAGTTTAAACTTGAAATGAAGGAAAGCAATGAAGAGCAAAGAGAAAAGTAAAATGGTGAAGAGGTGCTAAGTATGAGCACATAAAAGAATGAAGGATCAGAAAATTCAAACCTAATTACTCAAATAGGTGAATTAATGCCTTTGTATATGTTCAAACCAAGCATGTGGCTATTGAAGTATACTGAGAAATATATTGTTAATTTATTATTGTAAAACAAATATAATATGAAATCAAGACAAAAATTAAGATTAATAGCAGAATATTTATAATATACTAATACAATGACAAAAATAAGACAGACAATGCAACCAAACAATACTTACAATTATAAAGAATAAAATTTTTTATAACTACTTAAAATGAACAAAAATGTACAGCAAATCTATCACCAAAAAAATAATATAATAAAAAATTAAAGCTAACATTCAATATTTAGAATGGAAACATCTACTTTGACTGAACTTTCGATACTTATAAGAGTGCAAATTTCATTAAATACTTGGCGTATTTTAGATTTCAATGTTATGCATTATTTTAAAACTGTTGCTTTTCTAATAATTTATTTCAGCATAATGCAAATTGTATTTTTATATTTTTAAATCTGCATAATAATGCATAATGCAAGTTGGATTTTAATATTTAAAAATATTAAAATCCAAATATAAACAATGTCTTGTTTATAATATAAAATGTTTCTTCTTTGATTGTGCTTTTTTATTTTTAATTTATTTTCAATTTATAATTAATTATTGCTATTTTTAATTGAGTTTTAAATTTAATTGAAAGCATATACAATTTGTAGAGTTTAAATTTAAAGCGTGTGTTTATATATATATATATATATATATAAACAGTTTGGTCACCAAACTGCAAAGGTGACATTGAAATATTAGAAAGGGTGCAACACAGAGTGACAAGGATGATAACGAACTTAAGAAGCTTGCTGTATGAAGACCGTTTACAGATACTTGGTTTAACAACATTGTCAGAAAGAAGGAAGAGAGGAGATCTTATTCAAATATTTAAGATTTTTAATGAGATTGAAGCAGTAGACTTTTTAAACAAACCAGTATTTTCAAAATCATGCAGAGGTCACAGCAGAAAATACAGCAGAGAGCAAACCAAGTTTGTGCCAAGATATGAATTTATCATAAATAGAACTGTGAATTTGTGGAACAAATTGCCATTGGAAGTGGTCACGTCGGGAAATGTAAACATTTTCAAAAACAGTTTGGACAAATTTTTGGCATTAAAAAAAAAATAATAATAACTTAGAACTAACTATATATATATATATTTTTTTTAATTTGTTCATTATTATCTTTAGTAAATTTTTGTATATTTTTAGATTGTCAAAAGCTGTCAAAGTGAGTTTTTAACTCACTCGCTGTTTTTTTAACAGCTACAGTTTAAATACTACTACTACTACTACATATATATATATATATATATATATATATATATATATATATATATATATATATATATATATATATATATATATATATATATATATATATAAACAACCTAAAAAACTAGGACTTCATATTTACTGGCAAGGGGGGGGGGGAATGTTTATAAGTCTGTAGCATTACATTATTATGATACTATTGGTGGAAGACTAAGTCTGCCTTTAAAGAAAAGTAAAAGTCATTACTTTTCTGAGATGATACAGCGATTTTTCAAAACTCCTCAAAATGCTTTTTAGGTTTTTCAAGTAAAATGCATTAAAAAGAAAATTAATCTCATAATCTCTTTGTAAAACATTTTTTGAAACTAATAATTTTTATACATTTTTTCATAAATCTTCCATAATATTTATTCAAAACGTTTAAAGGTAACTAAGTTTTATTGTGTAAAAAGTCAACTTTAAGTTTTGATGGCATAAATTGTTTTGTTTAGAACAGTTTGAAGTTCACATTTGAATGACTTAAATTTTTTTTCTTCTGTTATGTTTTTTATTAGTTAAACTATAAGCTAATACAAAGGCTATAAATGTGAGTCTTTGTGACTGGTGCCCAGAGTGAATCAAGTTAGGAATATTGCAAAAAGTTATTTTTGCAATATTCCTAACTTTTTTGCTGCAGAAAAACAATTAATCTTTATCTTGTTATGTTTGTTATACATTATGCATGTTTTTTGAGCTGTTAAATATATTTTTTAGATTAGCAATACTGTATTATGGAGAAAAAGAGCGATTGTTATGTGCAGTCTAAATGGAGGATTCGACTCCTCAGCTGTTGTGTTTCTTATTTTTAAGGTGATTTTTTTGGTCTTTTTTTAAGTTTCAGTATAATAAAAAAAATTAAAAAATTTTTAATAAATTTAAAATTAAGATCAAAGTCAAAATAATAAAACTTTTTAAAATTTACTATTGCCATTAAACATTTTCCTCTGCATAAACATAATTATTAATCAATGATTGACTTGAGAGTGTGAAAATACCAAATCATTGTAATATAAGTTAAACCTTTTGGTTTATAATTAACTTGTGAGAAGCATATGCAAATGTTACACCAAAAAAGGTGTAACATTTGCATATGCTTTATTTAAAAAAAAAAAAAATTTAAATCTTTCATTAAAATTTTATAATCATTCTTCAAAATAGTTTTTATAGTTTAAATTTTTTCTTTAAAAGTCTTTGCAAAAAAAGTTTTAAAAGTTTGGTGTAATAGCTTACATCAAACTTGTAGTTATAATAATGTCAACAAATGGACCGTTTATTTTGAAAGTGATATAAGTCCATTTTTTCTGCTTTCGAGATATTTAAAGGTTATCATTTTAGTCGATTAAAAAATATGCATAAATTGTACTAAGTTTGGCAATGTCTCTACAAATTTAGAAATGTGTAATTTGATTACATAAATGATTTGCATGTGAATTTAACTAAAATAACATATTTTTTCAGGGTCGTAAATGGACTTACACCACTTTCATAATTATTGAATTGTAAAAATCAATAAATTTCAATAATCAAACATTAATTTTCACTTGAAATACATTGTTTTGTTCTGCTTTTCTTTATAAAAAAAATAATAACAAGAAATTAAATAGTGTCTTTTTAATTCTTAACGTTAAACGAGCTTAACATTAGTTACTGGTTTTTATGTAGGCTCATTATATGGAAGTGTTTTGAAATATTTATGATGCACAGGAGGTATGTAAGGCAATAGCTGCATCATATCCTTATATTTTTCATGTGTAATGGGTCTGGCATTTATATACAAAGACTTTACCGCGATTTCAAATTTTGGTGGTCTTCCTTGAACAGTTGGTGATAAGTCTAAAGTTTTCAATTCCGTATCTTCCATTGATGTTTTATATGAAATAGTATATGGTGCACTTTTACAAAACCTCAGCCAACATATTTTCAGCTGGTTTACCTTTTCTCCTTCAGTATTTTTTTTTCTTTTTTGAGTTGCATTTTCTGGATATTTTGTTGAAATAAAATTCTCACGTTTCATTTTGTACAAATTAAACTTATTATTTCGTCAATATTGTTTTATAATCTCATAATAATCCTCAGGAGTGTGCAAGGAATTCTTTTTTTGTAATGCCATTTCTATAACACCAAAATCTGCATCGTTTGGTAAATACGAATGCCCAAAAAGCAAAAATTTATGGTCGATGATTTCAATGTTGTTTTCCGAGGACTAGACAACTCTTATCACATCAATGCCATTTGAATATTTCAATTTTGCCCAGTGCACATATCACTGTAAGCTATAACATGATTTTGGGTTGTTACATTTTGTAAATGTCTCAGGCAACAAGATGTAATTTCCTGTGATCCCCTAGAAGCAGTAATTTCGTCCCACACATACATAAAAACTTTACCCTCATGAAAATTATGGAATCCCTCGTTTAAAACATACATATTCTGCTTATAATATGCTATCGAAACAGATAATTTTGGATATGGTAAGGCTTTTTGTAAATCGAAAGAAAAGGCAAAATACCTTTCTGAATTTTCTGTTGCTAGAATATTACCTTCTTGTAAAGTTTTTCTTGCTAATTCGGCATTTTTTAAGTGAACGTCATGTCTTTGTACAAGAGTTATCTTTTCTTCGTCACTGTTTGTTGTCTGAATTTTTATGTTAAAGAAATCACATCTTTCACACGTGTCTTAGCGTGGTTGATGGAAATAAAACTTAAAATCTCTTTTAAAGATTTCCCTGTATTCATTAACTGCAATTTCATTAATTTCCACACATTTTTCTAAGTTTAAATTAAACATTTTGTTTATTTCGATTCAGGATTCAAATACTTTCGTTCTGGATTTTGGGATCGAGTGTAATGACTCTCAAAAACTTTTTCTATGTTCTCTAACAAATATTATCACAAGTTCACTAGTTCTCCTGCAAGAACCATCCATTCTCCCACGCAAGTCTTTTGGAATATCTTTTGCTTTTAAGATGCAATCGATCCGTCCTATAGATATATTAAAAGTATTTATAAAAAATTTCTTACATACTAAAATGTTTTCACGAGGAGTGCTCAAGTGAAATTTATACACATTAATCCTCAAAGTTCCAGCATAATTTCTTGGCCTTCTTCTTTTTACAGGATAACTATGAACACTTTCATAGAGAAATAAGTTTTGTTTATCAAAGTCGCTCATATTCCAAAATTGTTGAAAAATTATTTTACGTTCTTCTTCATTAATACATTCTACACATTTTTTCGAACAGTTACAATTTTTATTTTCAAATTTTTTTTCCAGAATAACTTTACCGTTTTTTTGTACAATATTCTTGTCTGGAATTTTGCTTAATTTTACTTATTCTTTGGGCATATTGTCCTTTATTTTCTTTCGCAGAATTAAAGTTTTGGCTATATGAAACATCATCCTCATCTGATGTACATTCTAGCTCTATAATTCTTCTTCTTTTTGTAATTTTCTTTAAACATGTGTTTTTATTAGTGGAATTATCCTCATCCTCCGATTGTAAGACTCTTCTTTTGTTTATATTCATGGGCTTTATTTCTGTGTGATTTTATATTTACAATAGAATAAAAAAAATATCTTAAACTATAGTAAAATAATCATTTATTATTACTTCCTACCTGTATCACTATCTGATGTTAACATAAAATTATCCATTTTTTATAGAATAAAAGTAAATAATTGTAAAAAATATATTAAATTAAAATATCGGCACTACACTTTGATACTGTCAAACTAATACTAATAACAATGCATTTTAGACAAACATTTTGCTGATTTGCAATTACGCAAGTTCTTGAGACATGTTAAAACATGCAATATTAAGCACTTCTGTGGCCAATGGTTTTTTCATTCCATCCTATCTGTCAAATTACGCTTTTGTGTAATTTGGCGGATAAACTTTTTATGAGTGCTTAATAAGTAATTCTAAAGAAAATGGACTTACACCATTTTCATAATCAATTGTTATGCAATTTCATTTATTAACGAATTTTAAATTGATCAAAGCATATGGATATGTTTAAATACTAACTGTAAATTGTTTATAAATAAAAAGTGCACACTAAGTTAAATGTAAGATATGTGGTTTCTAACTTTTTTTTGAAAAATGGACTTACACCACTTTCAAAATAAACGGTCTAAATAAAAATGCTAACTTTTAAATTATTGTCATAGTGTATACAAACACATGGAATTCATATAAAGACAGATTCAGATTGAATAAAACTCATTTTAACAAGACAATACTTTGATAATATGTTCCGGTTTCTTCCACTTTGTTTAAGGCTATAGAACGATTTTTCAACTTCCAATTTAATTCATTATTTGGTTATTTATTATCAGGTGGTTGTGCATCATGAATTTCACATTCTATTAGAGCATGTAAATATGCACTTTTTGCATAACAGTTTTATGTACAGAATGAGTCATGATTGCGCTTTCAGATTCAAGCCATGCGTGAAAATATTTCAGAATAACTTATTTTTAATTAAACGTTTTGTCACATATTGATCTTTATTTATTGACTGTTTAATAAATATTGAAGTTTTCTTTTTACTGAGTAAATTCATTTACTACTTATTAGATTTTTGTAGTTTAGAAGAGTATAATATTTTTCATTTAATAGTTTTCATTCTATATCCATCACTTTCTCTCATTTGCAGGCTTCTTTACTTTGGATGACATTGATATAAAAGTAGGTACTTTTACAAGATAACAGTCAATATATTTGATGTAATCATTTCTGAGTTATCAATAATGCAAGCTTCAACAAGAGTATATTAATAAATAAATGCACAGAAAGTGAAAAGCATGTATAAAACAAAATTTGCAAGCTAAGCAAGCTGCCTGCCTTGCCATATACGATCATGGAAAAACGATTTTTATAACTGGTTAGATTTTAATAGTCATGCTCTATTGTTTTGTTTTCTCTATTTTAGGAAAAGAGCAATTTCATTTTTAAATATCTTTATTTCCAACATGGCTGCAAGTAACTACTAACAGAGCTAAAAGTTACTGGAAGAGAATGAAGTTTGTAAAGCAAGATAACAATTCACAAATTGCAAATTATATGAATTAGGAAAATAAGATAAAGGGAGCAAATTACTAAGAACTGATGTTCAAGGAAAAAAACTAGACAAATAAGGATTTTTGGAACACTTAAAAACAGTCAAAGTAAAAGGATGAGACTTAATTGAATGACCAGTAACTCAATGAATTTTAACAAAAAAAAAAAAATTAACCTCTTAGTTTTCACAAACACCAATCCATCTAGCCTATCCATCTAAACACCAATCCATCTAGCCTATGGAACTATAAGTTACTACATTTCTATTAAGTAAAAATATAAATATACATTTTAAGATTTTTTAATCAAATACAATACAAACACAAAAATGACAATGTAGCCAATTATTACCAAACACAAATACGAGTTTCACACCAATCTGATCACCACTACAGTCTTTTCTTAAGTTTTATTTTTAAGTAGCTTTACAAGTTTTTTTTCACCATGCATTTTGAAAAACGGAATTTTGCTATTATTATTTGGTTAAATGTGTAATCTTTTTTGTTTTTGTAGTTGATTTATGATACTGGAGTACAGTTTTCTACCATTTTGTACATTTACAGTGGTTTGTCATTATTATTAATTACATTTGTAACAGTGTTTCTGGTCCCTTCTCAAATAAAATTAAAGAAATGGTCAATTGAAGAAGAACATTACTATGAAACAAGTATAAATGACTGTATAGTTCCAAAGAAAACAATTTATGCTAGTAAAATTAATTCTGCATTTGAAAGGTAATACCTTTATTAACTTTTATGTCATCAAAAATTATTAGAATAATGTCTAATAATAAAAGTAAACTAATTTGTTTTTAATATCTTTAAAAATTAAACAACAGATTTACAAAAGTTTAGAAACAAAAAGATTTATTTTAGAACTGGATCAAATGTATCCATAACCTCATCTCATCAGGTGCCTTCATGTCAACAGGTGCCCGCATCTCTGCAGATGACCTCATCTCAAGAAATACTCTCATCTCAACAGACACCCTCTTTACAGCAGATGTCCTTGTGTCAACAGATACCATCTTCTCAACAGTTACCCTCCTCTCAACAGACAGTATACAATTTTTCTGTGGAGAAAACTGAAAATCTTACACTTGATGTTAGTACATTATCGTCTGCAAATGGTAGCATTTTGATAGAAACACAAAATATTCCACGTAAGATAATAAAATGCTTATTATTTTTTTATGTTTTTTTTTTTGACAAATACAGTTGTAGTAAATCTTGCTCCTCATCCTACCTTTTTTTCTATTTAATTGTTCATTACAGCACTCGGTAATGATCAGTTATTTAGATAGAAGTTTAGTTAAGTTTTTATTGCTAATGTAAACTTTTCAATTACTCTTTTGGAAGTCCAGTTTAAACAAAATAACAAGAAAATTTTTGTTTAAACTGGGCTTGAAATTTTGTCTTTAAATTCAAATGAAAAGAAATGCTAGAAGGTATACTATTTATAAATAATGTTTTTAATATAAGGTTGCATCTATAAGAACACAGGTTTTGTGTTCCAGCCTCATTTCTAATGTTTTTTGTATATAAGAAAATCGGTTATACACTAGTGAGTGACTACTAACTAATACAAGACAACCTATGTTGTTTTGTATTGTCATCTAATTCGCTGTCATTGTTTAGGATGTGTTTTTTTTTAGTTAAACAATCATATGTAAGATATTACAAATGCAATAAAATTTAAACTGTTCACACAATTTTATTTACATCACAATTTTAAATATAATTTTATATTTAAAAGTAAGCTTTCCTTCAATCACCGGAATGTGTGGCTAGTTCAAAATTACTTTTACTTGAATTGTAAAAACAAAGCAAGCAAAATATTCCATTATTTATTATATTTTAGCATTCAATTAAATTTTAAAAGTTGCAATAAATTTTAAAATTACATTATTTCTATTTCCTTTTTTTTTTTTGTTAGCAATTTTTAGTGATGTCATGAAGTTTTTTTTTATTTAAATGGGGGGCTCAGTACATACATTGTTTTTTTCTTCTAAAAATATTTCATAATCAGTACTAGAAATAAGCCTTAAATTAGGCTTGAGTTAAACTTAAATTAGGCTTAAGTTAAAAAGTTTTAAATAGCCTTAGTCCCTCCCTTTGCCTTTTTACTTTTCAAAATTTTCAAATTTTTGACTAGAACTTATCTTGAAGACATAAAGAAATTTGAGGGATAAAGACAAGATTAGCTAAAAAGAAAGATGAATAAGATATTGCAACCAAAAAGAAAATACCAAGTGTTAGTTTCTTGAGATTTAAAAAATGATAAATCAAAAACAAAAGAGCTGTGTTGTAAAAGTAAACAAGAGATACTAATGGAATTAATTAATTAAAGCAAAGTTTATTATTTCTTTGAAATCAGAAAAACTTAAATTACTGACTTTGATTCCTTTGAGAGTTGATGCATTAATTATACACAAAGCTATTTTTCTGCTTTTCTAAGAATGATAAAAACTGTAAGGTATTAGAAACTAATGCGTGGCATAATGGAAGAAAGAAAGAAAAGAAAATTATTAGTGAGAAATAAAGAAAGATTATTAGTGAGAAAGTAAAAAAAACAAGTTTATGGATTCTACCAATCGGAGGAATACTCTCAAATGTATTCAGGAAAGAAACAGTATGTCTAAATCCAAGTTGATGGTAAATTTAAAAGCATTTTAAAAGAAGTCTCTTATTAGTTGATATAAAAGATCTTTATTTAGAGTTCATTAAAGCTTGCCTTAATGTCGAAATTGGGTTTCTAATCTTTGTGATCTTAGATCAAAGTGGTGTTGGAGGTGCTTCAGATCTCCACTCAGTATGTATTTGTGATTACCGTGGTAACCGCCAGAATGCAAAACTTTTACCATTATACCAGATGTTTCAGATGATAAAAATCTTATGATATTAGTTGTATGTGACTGCCAAATTTAGAGTGCATGCTGCACAGTTGGATTAACAACCTAGATACTGACATTAAAAGCATTTTACTACTTTGGTAAACACAGTGTTTAAGAAATCATTTTAATCTGTGGCATCAGTGCAAACAAAAATCTTTTGTTCCATAAACTCTTGGTATAGTTCCATAAGTGAAATAAAATAAAAGAGGTGTTGGGCTAAAATTTAGTATTAAAATTTGGATTTTTTTTTATTTTTACCTAATAAGCTATCATTAGAAAAGAAAAAGAAAGTTATAACTTGTTAAAATTTTATTATTCATTAAATATCCACTTAATTCTATAATGAATTCTATATTGTTCTTGTATAATGTTAGTATCATAATTATAAATAAATTTGTAAATATGTAAATAAAAAGATATAACAAACAAATTTCAATGATTATTTATCATTATTTTTAATAATTCCTAATAAGTTACTTATACATTTAATAATTACACAGTCTACTTACTACTTAACTTTAAAAACTTGATGCCACTGCTTTCGTGTGTATTTATTTTGTTGTTTTTAATACATTTAGTTCAAATTTCATTTTTCTGATCTCCCCATGAGTACCCACTATTTTTTTTCTTCTAAAATCACTGTAATAAAATCTATTAATAAGTTAAATTAGTTGAAAAAAAATTTATTATTAAAACCAGTGTTGATCCTAGGTTATCAGTGGTTTGAAATAAAGGCACAATTTTTCATGTTTTAGCTAGAGCCATTTTTAGAATTCCATAATTTCCTACTGAGTTCTCAATTTTTGTCATAAGTTATATATATAGAGCTATTAAAGTATGAACAAAACATGTTTTTGTTACTTAAGTTTTTATTTTTGGAAAAATCAGAAATTTCAAATATATTTACATATTTAATGAACCACAAAAGGTTTTTAGTCAGTGCTGATTTTAAAAGTCCATAATTTCTTACTAAATTGTCATCAAATTTTATCAGTTATTTTCCTAAAATTAGGAAGCCTACCATGTGTAAAAACTAAAAAAATGTCTTTTCACTTCTTAAAATTGTAATTTTGTATATTAACCCATTAAAAATGAACTTTTTATATGTAAAAACAATTTTTAAAGAAGCCATTATGGATAAATAGTGGTATTAAAAATCAATTTTAATTTTTTATTATAGTAAGTCTAGAGTTGTATATAATAAAAAAAACAAGAAGGTTTTTTAAAAAATTTTTCTCCAATATAGAGCTATTAGTGTGAACAAAACATATTTTTGTTCACACTACCAACCCACCAAGTTTCATCAAAATCTGAGATGGTCAATGTTGAAATGCTAAAATTTTGGTCCATTTGGTATAGAATGACCCAACAAAAACGTTAAACATGAAAAAAAAAATTAATAAATAAATAAGTTACTTTAATACAATACTACTAAAAAATGTTAATGATCAAAAAGTGGGCCATTAATTTTTTTCAGAATGCAGCAGCAACACTAGAAAGCATAATAACTTCTTCTTATGAAGAAAAAAGTAAAAATGTAAACATGAGTTAAACATTAGTTCTCTGACAAATAATTGCAATGAAATTTGACAAAAATATGTTTCATTTTTTTTTGTTTATATTTATATTATTATATTTTGATTTTTACTTGTGTAAAAATAAATGTAATGTACCCAAAGTGCAATGTCAGCAATTTATTGTTAATCTTTTTTTTCTAATAAATAGGAATGTAATGATTTTGATATTATTTTCAGCATCAGTTTTTCGATCCATATTTAGTCCACTATACATGATTGAAATGATATGTTTATTGAGCATAAATTTGAAACTTCAATGCTACATAGGGTCTCTGCAACTAAATTTAGAAAAGTTGGCACAAAATAATTTGTTAGAAGGTTAGTTTTTACTGAAACTTTTTTTGTAAAATAATATGGAATATTGATAAAATATTTTGAGAATGTTTTTATTGTTTGATTTTGTAGTAAGTAAATACATAAACATATTTGGATACCTTCAGTTTTGTGGAATTGTTATTACACCTTTCATTGGTTTAACATTTAGAAGATTAAAGAATTCAGAAAAACAGTCTCTCAAAAAAGAGGAAATATTTGTCTCAGATTTACGTTCTTCCATTGCTCCCTATTGTATTCTTAACTTCTTAGGAATGATTTTTTGTTTATTTGATCTTATCAATAGTATGAAATTGCAGGTACGTTGTTTGCTTTATCTGTTTTTGTAACTCACCAATTTTTTGCTCTTTTTTTATTGACAGAAATTAAAATACTACAAATTTAGATACCATCATATATTCTTTGCGCAATTGTTCGAGGATTTTTATATGCAAATCATACAACATTTATTGGAATAGCGTGAGTGTGTGTGTGTTTTTTTTTGTCTTACATTTGAAAAAATAATTTAATAAAAATTATAAGCAAAATATATATAATTATATATTATATATATTTATATATAAATAAACATTTTGTATATTTATATATAAATATACAACTATATATTTATATACAGTATATATGTATATAAATATACAATATATATATGTGTGTATATATATACATATATATATATATATATATATATATATATATATATATATATATATATATATATATATATATATATATGTATATACATACATATATGTATATATATATATATATACATATATATATGTATATATACATACATGTATGTATATATATACATATATATATATATATATATATATATATATATATATATATATATATATAAATATATATATATAAATGTATATATATAAATGTATATATATAAATGTATATATAAATATATATAAATATATATATATATATATATATATATATATATATATATATATATATATATATATATATATATATATATATACATATATATATTAGGGTGGGTCATTATGATGTAAATGTTAAGTTGGGGCTGTGAAACATTACTATAATGTTGCATTACAGTCTACTTATGAAAAAAAATTTCTTTAGAAATAAAATGGAAATTTAATTCCCAAAGTTGCGGATCCAAGACGCGTGTCTTGGATACGCAACTTTGGGAATTATAATTACTGTATAATCGTATAATGTAAATCCACGTGGTTTAATGCTATGTTCCATAACTCGACATCTTATTACATTAAATTTAAAAATGTGAGCAGTTGTTGAAGGAAAAATAGTTAGAGTGTAGGAGGCAACACATAACAGCAAATCGTTTCAGTTATTTGCTATTTGTTATGGCTCAAGAAGTCAGATTTAGAGTCAATTTTCGGTAATTCTGCTCGAGATTTGTGACACTGCAAAATCATTCCATGTCGTGATTTGTGTCCAACTTTAATAGTACATATGTCTTTAATAGTAGGTTCAACTGCCTGAGAATGACATGGAATACCACTCAAGACATCAACGTGGAACTGGAAATGTTGAAGATCATCATTAGAAACAGTTGATAAAAGCAGTGGTGGTGTTGTGATAGCAACAGTCCAGTCGATCATCTTTATGAATAATGAATCTTCTGGATCAAGCTTGATGCTTAATTTATCAAAAACACGTATCTTGTTACTTTGTGATGTAGCTCATGTGTCAATTTTTTTGTCACACGAAAACTGACAAATTGATACATTTTCATCTGTAACTCCTCTCAGAAGAATGTTTTCAGGATGAGCAAAATAGCAGTTATTTGCAACACTGGTTCAAGAATTTTCTAGTCTTCTTTCCCTAGCTCATAGCACTGCTTCATAAGATAGGAGAAATTTCTTGCTCCGTCACGGCAGGAAGAATGATGCTTTATGTTGAACCACGATGGCGCATAAACATTTACAATGAATCTTGTAATTCTATGCAATGATTTTGAAGGATTTTCCTTAGACATATACAAACATAAAATAGGATTGAAGATTTTAGCAGTTATTTGCAACACTGGTTCAAGAATTTTCTAGTCTTCTTTCTCTAGCTCATAGCACTGCTTCATAAGAAGCTGAACAGCTAAGCAAGCTTTTAGAAGGTATATCTGATTAGAGCTTAAATCTTTCTTAACATCAACACTTACACCCTCGACTGTACCAGGTATATGTTGAAAGTTCAGTATAACTAAATCTTTTGGATCAAAATCTAGTGCAATGTCTATTTTACCTGTTGAAGAAGGACCTGTTAAACATCCACCATCCAGAACGGAGAAATATTTACTAAAAGGTAGTTCATTTGCATGAAACAAGCAGACCAACCATTGCAATGTTTTCCCAAGACCTTCTTCTAATTTTCTGATTACTCTATTGTGTTGACCTGTGTTATTCACAGGACCATCACAAACAACTGCTGCTAAAGTGTCTGATGATTTGATGTTGTTGATGCTCAATAATATCTCTTGTCCAATATCAACAGCTTTACTACTTTGTGGCGTGACATGATTGACATTTGTTTTGCATAAATGACACTATCACATAATGTTCTTTTTTGAAATTTCGTTGGGCGCCACTTGTTTTAACAGAAGTGATATCCTGCTTCCCATCAAATCCAATGCAAAGTACTTTTTGGACTTCAGCAGCATGCTTTTTAACTTCATTTTTCCACCACATATTTCTCTAACGTCGATGTTTTGTTGGATCAATAGCATTCTCTGGTTTTATAAAATCTAAATCTTTTAGTATGGCATTTGCTATTAGGCTAGCATCCCTGTTACTGATTTTACACCTATCCATGGCCTTACACAACTCAGGATATTGTTTATTGTTCGAGAAATTGAGAAAAGTTCAGTTTAAAGCTAATTTCAAACAAATATGAAGGAATTATGTTCCAGATTTTCTCTGGATTTTTTTTCAAAATGTTTTTCAGATTTTAAAAATATGACCTGGATGAAATCTAGTTATAACCTAGAATATAAAAATCAATTCAAATACTTTGTAATTTTTTATTTTATTTTATTCAGATTTCCTCCATCTCAGTTTGGAACATTATTTGGATTGAGTCTATTACTGGCAGGAGTATTTGCTTTATTACAGTATGCTTTATTTCATCTGACTAATCATGCACTTGGAGGAAAGCCATTTTGGGTAAGATAGTTTATACATTTTAAAGAATATTGTATTTTTTTTACATTTAGGATATATATTATTTGCATTTGTTATATGCATTTTATGATAGATAATGTTTATTATATTTATATTATATTTTATTACGTAAAAAACATAATATATTGTTTAATATTATGATTTATAAAACATATATGACATTTGATATGTATGTAACATATATGTAACATATATGACCTTAAAGATTCTTGACAGCTTAAGTACATCTTTTACTGTTTTTCTGAAGTTTAAGAGTTGCTATTAAAAAATTTTTAAGTTATTAACATTATGTACTCTCAAAATAATGTTCAGAAAAATTGTAAATTAATTGCTAAATTTAATTTACATCTATTTTTTGCAAGAATAAAAAGTAGTTTATTTACACAAGAGTTTTTTTGGTGAAAAAAAAGAGATTATTCTTATACAATCATTATTTAAAGCACTTACAGGTGTCCCTGTTGGTGCTTTTGATGTACATTTTAAGAGGCAACATAAGGAGCTCTTTGTTATGACTTAAAGTTGATTAGCAAAAACAAGGTAACTGCATAGCTCTTATATTATTTAGGGTGTCATGTGCTATATTATTTAAGGGTGTTATTTATGATTGAGTCAGTCCAGACCTATTTACTGTTAATTAGACTAATAAATTATGTAATTTGAGCCTCTCTTCGTATTTTCTTGTGCTGCTGCTATTTCCAATTTTTCAGCTTTTCCACAAAAATTTCAATAAATAATGGTATTGTCTGACACTAAGCTACATTATTTAGAATACCTAATCTTGTATTTTATCTCAGATGTTTAGATAGTAGAGGCTTTTGGAAAATCTGTTACAATGTCATTAACAAAGACATTATGCTGCTTTTAACAAAAGAAAGTTCAGATAGAAAGAAGAATTTTCAGATATCACAGTTTGCAATCAATTAATTTGCTCCTTGGACATTCTCAGGGTGGCCACACCTAAAAAATTCTAAAATACTCTAATATTTGAAAAACCTCCTGAAACTACTACTAAAAAGTAGATGATCTTCTCAACTACTCCTAAATTTTCCTAATTTATTTGTCCTAAGTATAATGCACAACTATTGTCAGCCAATCAACAATAAAGTTAATGAAATTGTTTAGACTTGGAGTTAGTAATGTTGTATACTGAGAAAAAATAAGTTACTCAAACGTAGTATGTTATACCAGTATATAATTGTTTAATATCAGTATATCAATATAAAAATATGTTTAATATCAGTTAACATCAATTGGATCATGCAGCCATCACACTATGTACTGTTCATTCAAGCATGGTATAAATGCTTCAGGATGGAAATTGAACAAATTACTGTTTTCATTAAGATATACTTTGAGAGCCCTTCCCCTTCCCACTCAAGCTTAGTCTTCAAAATATGCTCTACAGTTCTGTAGCCATAGTTGGATTGAAAATGAGAAAGTAGTAAAGATAGCGATGGCCTCCTTTATATTTTCTATATTGAATTATGGCCAAAGATTATTGTGGTTATTGACTTTTGGAAAAATTTACTTAAAAGCAAGCAACCTGGTTAATGTAAGCCTGGGCAAAATACCAGTTATGAATATCTGTCTTCATGCTATAAAGATGTGTTAGTCATTATAAAGTTGCAATTTTTTAAGGAAACTGCAAAACTGTTAGTTTCTTTCTTGTTAGTTTTCCAAACTTACAATCCTATGGTACCTTTTCTTGTGGAAACACTTGAGAATTTACTGAGACTATTTTTATCTAAATTAATCAAAAAAGAAGTTTTGTCTAAAGCCTCCACAACTTTCAAATTATTAAAAGTGATGTTTAAAATCAAGTGTCAATTACAAGTATTGAGAGTTTTTAGTTACAATGTGCAAACATGGTTTAAAAAAGTATGCTAAACTTGTTTATCATCTTTATATATGGTGAAATCTCATGAGATGTGTGAACTTTATTTTGACAAGTTAATGCTGAAATTAGTTGCTTTCAAAAAGGTATCACCTTCAGCTGCTGATCAAACCAAATTGCAGTATTCACAATTATTAACTACTGTTGTGAAAGAGAACAAGGAGAAGTTTTTTGGGTTCAAAAAGGTAAGTGTTTGATTAGATTCTTTTTTGGTTCAATATACAGATGCTTCAAGTTTCAAGGACTTAGTGAATATTTACCAATTGTTACTAATATTTTCTCATGACCAAGCACAAGTAGAGCATGGATTTAGTATAAACGACCAACTTCTGGACAATAATATGCTAACTGATACTTTTGTTGCACAGAGAATTGTACATGACAGCATGTGCAATGAAAATATAAAATCATCCCATTTGGCTATGGTAACTAAACTTATGGGACATGTCAAAGATGTATAAAAACTATACTTTAGAAGTCAGAAAGAGAAGTCCTTGTAGTCATTTAAAACTGATCATGATACTAAACTGAAAAATTTTAATAAAGAGATTACTAGTTTTAATTATCAAATTCACACCCTTGAAGGTGCCATACTTCAGCTCAGGTGTAGGTGAGTATGCATTGCAAGAGGAATTCAAGAATCGTTGATAGAAATTAATTCAACAATTCTAAAATCTAATGCGCTAAAAGGGGAAGCCTCTGAAAAGCAGGAATTACTAGAAAATATTACAGCAGCAAAAAAAGTATGAAAATAGTTTGTCTCATGTTAATATTTTTGCATGTTTAGGAATGTTAGTTTATTTTAAATAACAATGTTTGGCCAATTTTATCTTATTTATCTTAGCTAGGCATTCTTACAGTTTTCAAATAAAATAAAAGTATTTTAGTGCAATTTTATTTTTGAAATCCTCCTAAAATCTTCTAAGATTTTTATTCATTTTTTTTTTAATTCTTCATTAAGTCTCTTTAAAAACCTTGTAAAATATCCTAAATTTGGCTAAATTTCCTTTTCTTAGTGCCTCTTAACCATTCTTTTATCGTCAGTTTGCAACAGCTACAGATAATATGAAGAGCTCCCCAATACAACAAAATATTTTTTTGTAAGCTAGTTAATATTTGCCAACAAATGTAACAAAAACAATTTGCTGATTGTTTACTATGTCTAGAAACCAGTATGCTAAGTAATTTAATAATCTCGTTTTTCTAAAAAGATAAGAAGGTAAATGAAAGGTAATGAACTCCAGCACAATATCAGCAGTTACAGTATTTGCATAACTGCAACAAACTACCTCTGCTGTTGCCTTGAAAGCATTGGCTAGTTCAGATAATTTCATAATCGCTATCTGCTAATAGCAATAAGTGCCCTTTTTAATCAAATTTTTAAAGAGCATGACATAATAAGACATCCTCTCTGATCCCCCAAGTGAGATCCTAAAACTTCTAAATAATTTCTTAATAATTAAAAGATGCTGGTTAATAATAAAAAAAGATATATTGAGGTCTCTGTTGGCAACATTCCTAAAAGTCTGAAAGTCATCTCTCTTTATTATCATAGCATTTTCATCAATATCAATATATATATATATATATATAAGCATCAATATTAGCATATTATGCTTACATACAAGAGTAAAAATAACATGTGTTAAGAATTATACTAAATTTTACTTTTTTTACTATTCTTTATACGAAAAATATTTAAAAAATTATGAAGAGTTATAGCTTCTTTCATACTTCGGAACCTTTCATAACTTCGGAATTTGAAGTAATTTTTAACACAAAAAAACGATAGGTTATTCTGTTCTCTAGAAAAAGCTCGTCAGAGAGCTTCCATCCATACATATAGTTGGTAAAATCATACAGATTTCTACTACCCAATTAGTTTTGACTTCATCCCATTCATCTTTATCTAATAGCTGAATTATATCATATAAAGATTTTTTTAAAGGACTACTTTGCAAAAGATTCATCAAGTTTGGTGCGAGTTGAACTGATGTCCAAAGAGATAAAAGAAAATAATCTATTGTGCAAGTGTTATTAATAACGAGAGCTGTTGAATTAGACTTCATTGTACGTTTAGATCCCCATTTAGGCACTTTTGAGAAAGAACCACTCTAGGTTTTTGTTTTTATTAGGTGATTGAAAAGTTTTAAATTTCTTTGGTGATGACAGTATCTGTAACAAATCATCTAAAAATATTCTCCTTGTCAGAGTTTTGCAATTTTTTTTTATTTTTAGTTTGCTCTCAGCTTGTTCATCATCTTCATTCTCATCATCACTCATCTTCAATACAGCCAACTTCAGAAAAACAGACAACATCGAACCAGCTGGACTTTTCAATTCTTTGGTTCTTTTTTTGTCGCTTGAAAGAAATAAAATAATGCTTGCAATGTGACCAGAGGCAATTCTACGAATAAAATAAGGAGGGGGGGGGGGTGAATTCTTAGAGAGTACCAACTGTAAAATCGTCTTTGTAAAATCACCCCTCCGTTAAATCGCCCCTGGATGTAACTACAGCAACTGACAGCACGCATTCCTGTTTTACAGATACAATACCAAGAATTGATGTCAAATCAATAATTGATGTTGGGTAAATACTTAATGTATTCCATGTATTTAGTCATTTTACTGTGCCTAGACCAGACATTTACATTTATTTTTTTAGAATGTTGGGTTGAATTGATTGTTCTATTAAATCTTAACTTGTATTTTCCTTTGTTAAGATGCTCCGATATATAAGCCTTGCCTAAGCCGATAGGAACCTATAGTTATATAGGTTTGTATTGTGCTTAAATCAAGTACCAGAAAATCTTTAATATCTTGGGATTTAATGAAGTCAGTTTAGTATAGGCACTTTTACAATGAGGCTTCTTTTCTTTAACTAATGTTTCGAGTAAATTCTCTTTGATAAGGCTCTCTTTCATAATTCTAATGATTTCTACTTTGTTGCCATTATTGGAGAGTAATCTTCCAAAATATTTATTATTTAACGCAGCAGTAATCTGGTAATCATCTAGCGTATAAACAAGGCTTATGTTTGCTCGAAATGATTGCTTAAGAAAGCTATTGATAACTTTGATAACTTATCAAGTCTTTGTAATGAGCTGTGATTGATTCGCTTCCAAAGTTGTTAACTGTTTCTGGTCTTTTCCAAGACAAGCTGGCATTTTTGGATCAAGTTTATAATCTTTCTTAAGCTCTTCAATACATTCATGTAGTCTGCGATCCAATATAATGATGTTGTTTGGTCGAATTAAAAAACATAAGCTTTGGTTCTTGATTAGAATCTTACTTAACATAGTCGCATCATTTTTTGTTGCTTCGAAAAGCCCATAAACATCTAAGATATATCTATTAAAAGAACATATCACAAATGGCTTTACCATGTGTTTCTTTTTTTGGACACTATATGTTTTACACTGAAAAATGTTATTGCTACTCTTTTGACAATAGCAGTAAGTTCCATCTTCTATTAAAATCAATTGATCATTACTTGTTTGAAAAATCTCTTTAGCAATAAGGCTATTTTTTTTTAATAATTCATTTTTTTGGATGTGGTTCACGCTTAGATTCAATGTTAAGTGACTCTGACTTGCTAAAGGAACCAACTTATATCAAATTCAGGATCTAAATTAAAAAACATTGATGTTGTCAAATGATTTCAACCAGAATAAATATATTTCCAAAGCCTGGGTTTTAGAGCGCTGGATTGAATTTCTCATTTAATTAAGTGATTCGCTTATTTCAATAAATTGTTCTCTTGTAAATCCAGTTATTCTGAAACATTTATACGATCAAAGTTGGTATAATTATGAAATGTTAAAAAAGTGAATTTCAAAGTACAGAATTACGCATTGTTTCAAAAAGATTTTCAACGTCTTTTTTTTTTTTGAGTTTTATTTTAGCTTTACCAATTGATAACATCTCCATACTTTGTTTGATTAATAGAATTGATAACATCTCCATACTTTGTTTGATTAATAGATTTGGTGATTGACAAAGATGAATGCCGCAACACCTCAAACCAGGCAAAATCAATATATTTTTTTTCTATATAACAATCGCTTCATTAGAAATGTTTCTCAACTTTTTGTATAAGTTTTTCTTTCCACAAACAAGACAGCTTTTGTGATAAAAGAGTACGAAAAAAATCTATAAATATTGATTCATCATCAGGATTGCACTTTTTGTCAGTTGTTTCTTCCAAAACAACTTGTGAATTTGAAACTCTAGAATTATCTTTGTTTTTTATAACACATTCAGCTGAAAATACTGGTAAATCGTTTAGTGAAAATAAAAATGCGTTATCGGGATTCTCGGTATTAGTTGAATTATCATTTATAGATTCTTCATTATTATTTTTTATTTTTTTAATTTCGTTGTGAAGCGTTTTAGCACTTCTTACACATTTTATCATTTTTTCTTAATCAAGTTCAATTCTTTCTTTCAGATTTCATTTAAACTATCAATATTTTCTTCAGAATTAACTTCACTAAACTGTTTTATTTCTAAATGAACATTACAGCAAACAATACAAATACCAAGCATATATATATATATATGTATATATATATATATATATATATATATATATATATATATATATATATATATATATATATATATATATATATATATTTTATTGTTTAGCAATCAAAAAACTAATTACACAATATTAATTATTTTAAGCAAAACAAAACAAAAAACCTTTAAGCAA
Source organism: Hydra vulgaris (assembly GCF_038396675.1). NCBI lineage: Eukaryota > Metazoa > Cnidaria > Hydrozoa > Anthoathecata > Hydridae > Hydra > Hydra vulgaris. The sequence continues at coordinate 8,309,299 of NC_088930.1, read as the reverse complement.
AACAAAACAAAAAACAATATAATAAATAATTTAAAAAAAACATTAAAAAAAAATTAAAAGATTTTTTTAAAATCTCCTAATATAAAAAATATCAGTTAAAACCAATGTCTAACCAACGCGACAAACTGCGATTGTATCTTTTTTAAAACATTATTACTGAATAATTTGGGACATTTAAATATCTTTTTTAAAACATGATTATTGCATAATTTGGGACCTTTAATTATGCAATAATCATGTTTTAAAAAAGATACAATCGCATTTTGTCGCGTTGGTTAGACATTGGTTTTAACTGATATTTTTTATATTAGGAGATTTTAAAACAATCTTTTAATTTTTTTTTAATGTTTTTTTTTAATTATTTATTATATTGTTTTTTGTTTTGTTTTGTTTGTGTATTCTTCTTTTGGTTGATGTATAAATTGACATAAATAAATAAAATATATTTATAAAAATATTTTTATACAGAAAAAAATATATATTTATTTGCTATTCTCCTAATATGATAAAAATCAGTTAGTACCTTGTCAAACTAACGCGACGAATTAGAGCAAAACAAAGTTGCGAAAAAATACTTGTTTAAAAAAAACCGCTTAGTCGGACTATTTAATCAATTTTTCTTGAATATTATTAATTTTTTCCATAATTTTTTCCAAATTTCTTTTGTGTCATTCCTGTAGATATCAAGGTGATATTTTTGGTGATAAATTGATTGAAAAGCGAAATTTTGATATAAGGAGGCGAATTTCTGGGGGCGAAATTTACATGCTTATTGCATAATGCTCTTTAAAAAACATTATTAATAACCTCATCCACTTTCTTTTACAAATTTTGATTAAATAAAGGTTTTACAAAATCATTTTTTGCATATTTTTAATTCAGTTGTCAATATTAATTAATGATTTTTTGATAAATATTACAATTTCTTTAACTTTATTTAAGTTGTTGACTCATACATATTGTAAATATGTTACAAATGTATACATAATACAAAGATGAGCTACAAAGTTAGTATGAAGAAAGATTACATGCAATGGACACTAGAAGAGCGTCGTTTACAAGCAGATCTAATTTTTCAATATAAAATAAATAATGGTTATAAAGAGATAAATTGAATAAGCAACTAAATATCTCAAACTTAATTGAAGTATTACAATTTTTGTGGTCATAGCCAATAGTTAACAAAGGCATACTATAAAAGTAATGCTAGAAGTAATTTGTTCTCATATAGACTTTATTTAGTTTTAGTAGATGGTTTACCATCTCATATTTTGAATCAATAACAATTAATCAATTTAAAGATAAACTTGATAATTCAGACTATTACAAAAATTATCTAATACATAACATTATATAAAATAAAATTTACTTTATATAGATGTTATTGCACAACATCGTTTGTTATTTTGCTCTACAATCGATATTGATTTTTCAATCAATTGTCACAGCTTACCTTATTGGTAATATTAAAAACTTTACTTGTAGTTGTTATACCTTTAGTTGCTTAATTATCCCTCATAAAACGGAATTGTTACCTGATCATAGCTTTTACTAAGTTCGAACTAATTTTTCAAACTTTTGATAGTATAATTAACTTCCTCTGCTAATTGTCTCTTTGTACATATTGATGCTGCACGTGATACAAAACTGAATTAATAGTCAGTTTGTCGTTCCATGAACAAAAGACAACTTTTGATTAATCTGATTTCTAATTTTTATCATGGCACTGGCTTCTTTCATCATCACGCACACTATAATATTTTCAAGAAATGAATCAAAAATGTTGGTAATTTTTTCTTTAATAATAACTTTTGGCTGGTTCCTACAATCTGCACTAAACTTAAAATAACTATACAATAGCCTAAAATAACTTTTTGGCTGGTTCCTACAATCTACACTAAACTTAGATACCAAAATATTATCTGTATCTTGTAGACTAAATTTAAATAATTTAAAATGAAATTCACTCATCAAATGAAACTAAACACTTTTCTTCACTTTTTGTAATTCATTTCATACGTATCTTTTATAGTTTTTATTACAGTATTAAAAGATATAGGTAAGGCAAAGCTAACTCACCTATCGCATAGCTAGCTCAGTGTGTATATTTACAGAAGTGCATATTACATAAAATATATCACTATTGGCTGTCAAATAGATGCATATACAGTGGTGGCCAAATTATTAGACTAGGCTACAAAACCGAGATTATTTTCGAATGCACCTTGACACAAATTAGTTATTAAATTAATGTATATTTAGTTACTGCATGTTACGAGATTTCGCTGCGTAACGAAAACGCGTAACGCATTTCTTAGAAACTCAAACTCAGCAAATATATTTTGTATTGTTAGAAGTTATATTGCGTCACTAGCGTCTTTTCAAGTACCGCATTGTAATTAAAGTTATTTTATTAACGCCTTAAAAATCATACAGACAGTTTTTTTTTCTCACTATAGCCAAATAAAATCTTATTACAAATAAAATCTTAGTTCTTATTTGAAAAATTATTTTTATCATTCTTTTTCAAATATGAACTAAATTTTATTTTGAAAAAAATATTTTTTTCACAAAACGTTACATATTTGTTTATTTTCTTAAAATTTTACAGTTGGTTTTTGGTTATTTTATTACCTGTTAATAAATTTTTTCTTATTAGTTTTGTAAACTCTTTTTAATAATGTTTTTAAACAATAAAGAGTTTTTTTTTATCATTTATCAGTTACCGATAACGTATTCGTGATCATAATTTATTTTCATAAATTAAACGAACGTCATTAAAACTTTATGTTATTGAATTAACAACATACAAAATATCTTATTAATAAAATATTTACATCAAAATAAATCGTTAATTTTTTAAACTATTATAACAAAAAATAATTTTTATATTTAAAAAGGAATTTATATATTTAATTCCTTAAGATAAAACTTAAAACACTTTAATTTTTTAACTAATTTTTAACAACAACAAAAAAAATTATTAAACAAACTGTTTCTTTAACAAAAAATCTTTTAGTTTTACAATTGAGGTTTAATGTTTTTTACTTACGACTTTATTTCTTCTGAATAAACGTTACGTTAACGACATCAAAAGATAATTTAAATATTCTAAAAATTTAAAAGTTTTGGCGTAGCGCAAAACTGCTGAACGCGTAGGCAAATCGCCTTTTCGCAGGCAAAATGCGAGCTGCGTAACGCTTCTTAACAAGGCCTGTATAGCCCAATGTTGCTTAAGTGATAATAAGTGCAATTTATTTTAATTTTTGCTCAAGATCCATTTTATTGAAAGTTTTAACTGTAAATTGAATATTTAATTTTGGTCACCTGCTACCTGTTAAAGGTCAGTATTTTCTTATTTGTTTGATGTTTATGAGCAGAAATGAAAGGAAAATGTAAGAGTTGTTTGACATAAGACTTGTTTGACATTACATTAAGGTCAATCTTTTATTTATTTTTATTTTCTACATTAAAAATGAAGAAACATTTTTAATTAATAAAGCATTTTATGTCCTTTTAATAGATGGGAAAAGCTGCTGACTTGTCATCGACAAAATTGGCCAGAGTTGAGGTTTATCTACAAGAAACATCACTCATGCAAAAGGAGATTGCTAAAAATGTTGGAATAAGTCAGAAATTGGTATCGATAATGAAGAAGAAGATGCAGACTGGTGAAAAATTACGAGGCAATCGTGCTGGCAATTGTGGCAGAAAAAAATCAATGTCTGTGCGAGACAACAGGTACCTCATGAAATGCTGTAAAAGAAACCGTAAAGCAACAAGCAAGATGTTGCAGAAAGAATTACAAAAAAGTAATGTACATGTGAGTACCAGAACAGTCAGAAGACAATTAGTTGTGAATGGTTTTCGAGCTCGGCGGCCATGCAGAAACCAAAGCTGACTCAGGCAATGATCAAGAAACATTTGGCATGGAGAAAGCAACACAAGAATTTCACTGAAAATGATTGGAGTCAGCTGTGTTTCAGTGATAAATCATCCTTTTACATCATGGATGAGAAAGCAGCCTATGTACGTAGGAGACCCGGTGAAGAATTTCATCCTGACTGTGTTGCAGAGACAATAAAGCACCCAATGTATGTCATGGTCTGGTCAGTTATCTCTATTTATGGGCCTGGATGACTATATATAGTTGAAGGCACCATGAATCAATTCAATACAAGAAGATGCTTGAGACACAACTGCTGCCTCAACTTGGCAAGCGGTGTCGACGGAGACCGTTCACTTTTATGCAAGATGGAGCACTTTGTCACACTGCGAAGACAGTCAAGAAATACTTACAACCACATTAGGCTTCTGCAGTGGCCAGGTAATTCACCTGACATGAACCCCATCGAGAACCTGTGGGAGATTATTTAAAGAAGAGTAGGAGGGATGAAACCAAAAAACAAGATGGAACTGACCGAGGCTTTGATCAATGTCTGGCATCATGACAACGAAATCCGTAAGCTTTGTCCGAAACTTATTCATGGGATGCCTTCAAGGGTCCAGGCACTGCTTAAAAATAAGGGAAACCATACAAAATATTAACTGACATGTTTCAACTATTCGAACTTTCATTGCCATTGTAATTTATCTCATTTTCTATTGTTACTTTTTGCATTTTTATTGTAATTTTAACTTAGTCTTATTAATGCGAATTTTAAGTTATCTTGGCATTTGAATATCAAGTCCTAATTTTGCATTGTATTTAATTGTTTTTATACTTAAACGATTCAATTTTGTGCTTTTTTACAATAAAATATTGCGCTTCTTAACTTTTCTAATTTATTGAAGTAAAAATGTTGCATTATTTATGAATAAATTTCACAAGTGCATCAAAAATTCCATTTAGTCTAATAATTTGGCCACCACTGTAAAGTGCTTTTGTTGATCCATCAGAAGTTTTAATACTTTTTTGCTATGACTAAGTTTGCTTATTTTTCACATTTCACTTTATTGGGTGGAAGTTGTTTCTACAAATTGGAGTGTGCTAATAAGCTCTATGAAGTTTGACATTTTATCCATAGTATCATAAAAATATTTAAAAACTTTATTTAAGATTTTAACTTTTTTTTAAGTGTATTATTGAAAAAAATTATTTATTTTCGAGCTGAATTATTTTTTTGTTTGTTGTTTTTATAATTTTATGAAATTTTATGAAACTATATATTTTTATTAGCTTTAAAGAAACTTAATTAGTACACAATAATTGACTAATGTAACAATTATGTGATTGCAAACTATAAGTTTTACTTTATTAAATTTAGAAGTAAGTTTAATGAATTGCACTTTTTTTTTCACAATTATAAATTGCATAGTTTGTTGTGTTACTTAAGTTTATATATTTTTTTAAGTATAATGAATGGTAAATATAATAAACATAATATTGGAAAATGTACACTCAATACTTTTTCTAACACTATTATTTTAAAAGAGTGTAAAAAAAATTTTTAAAGAAATATCTACTTGTCAAGCATCAAAAATGTTTAGTAATCCATGAAGTAGTATCAATAATAAAATAAATTCAAAGCATAAAAAGTGCATTAAAGCATTTGTTTTCAAATAAAGTCACAGTTATGTCTAATTGGGGATTTCCATTAAACTTGATGTCAAGATATTAGTTGCTGATTATTCAAAATCGCAAAATTTTGTAGTAAAACTCTTTTCTAACAATATAACTGGTATTGACTAGTTTTTAAATTTTATGAAGCAATCACAGTTGACCAATAGAATTTCACAGTTGACCAATAGAATTTCACAGTTCACCAATAGAATTTCACAGTTCACCAATTCCACCTTGTAAAATTTGGAATTATGATGGAACCAATTTGCATGATGACCTGGACATAAAAATGTTGTTATGAAACATGAATTGAAGTATCCTGCGAGAATAATAAACAGCAATAAGGTTTCTTTGTGAAGTTTCGTGGAAGCATTGTTGAAGTTTTTCCACTAAACACAGTTTTTTAATTTTTTATACGACTCATGAAGAAAGTATGGTTCAAAAAGCTCTTGCTTCAATAGCACTAATTTTTGTTGGCTTGATAAAGTTAGTTTTGAGACTTTGTTAATTTGAGTGTTATTATATGTTGTGAAACAAAATGGAATAAAAGTACTAATGTGACAACTTTTACTCCCATTCAAACCATAGTGTTACTACTGTTTCTGAAAAACATAAATGTTGATAAGAAGAATACGAGATAAAATACAAACAAGAATCTAAGCAAAAACTACTTAAAATTGAACTAAGAAAATCTATTTGTGCGTATTATGACAGTGAAACAGAAACAGCATCTGAGGGATAAAATCAAGTTGACTTCACTTTATCTTTCATTTTAAAAAGTCTCACAAGTTTAACCTTAAACTTGTGAGACTATTTTAAGTAAAATTAGAAATTTGTATCAAGGTACCCCACCAATGGCGTTCTTTGATACAAACTATAAACATCATTAAAACAGTAAATAAAAAGTGTAAAACTTAGAGTAAAGACAGATTTTTACTTGAAAGACAAACAAATCGATAATTATAACCCAAATAATGCATCCATTGGTCCGCAATGGTCCGAATCATATTAAAGAAATGCAGATAGTATATAGTTTTAAATGTCATTCTTAAGAGTCAGTAAAGCCATTGTTTATTGACTCTTAAGAATGACATTTATTGTATCGAAGTTGGTTTTTCTAGTGTTATATTTACATAAATCTCTTAAAATTTGATTTTTAGAATTATTTATGACACAATAAAGTACTATTATACAGTTTTAGGGCCTCCCACAAATGTTGTATTAACTTACCCCATACTTGCCAATAGGAAACGATCGCTTTATTTTTAGTATCAAATTGGTTTTTTGATCATTTTATTTAATAAAGTAAGGAGCCTATAGATTGCAGTTTACAAAATAATGTTACTTACTGATAGGTACATTGAATAACATACCATAAAGACTTAACAACTTTAAAAACTAAAACATTACTTCTCCCCTATATTACTTATGCATAATTTTTAACATCAAAATAGCTTCAGGAAAATATTTTTTTTATTCAAAAAGTTAAATTGCTACAATGTTACCCAGTTTTACGGTATTGTTGTTAAGAAACTTTATTTAAAATTGCTTTCTAACAATCTTTGAATATGCGTGCCAGTGTAAACAATTGTCACCATAAATAGGTTGATTAAAATTTGTTTTAAATCAATTAAGAAAACTTTGCGCTGTATGAATTAAATTTTATTTATCTTTGTTTACGCTTTTTTTTATATGACAGATTAATAAAAGCTTATCAAAATATTTCCAAATCTTTACTTATAAAATATGGTTTTTTTTAATCATGCGAATCCCGGGATTGCAAACCCTAATTTTGTTGTTGTTTCTTTGGATGGTATTATTTTTTCAGATACGTATTATCTTTTTGTGGAATAATTTATAGTAGTTTTAAAATCTTTAAGTTCTAGCATATTTTTAAAAATATAAAATGTTTACTTTAGTCAAATCTCATACTGCTCTTATTAGTGTCATTGGGCAACGCATACCCATTATATGTTTGGTTGTATTGTCGTAAAAAAGAATCTTTTTCAAACAAATCTTCAGTATCAACAATAAAGCACAGTGTTGCAATCGAAGAGTAAAGTCATTTGAAACAGTTTTAATGTTTTTAATTATGTTATAAAATTAACAATAGCAAAATTAATGTAATTTCGTTTTGAATGTGTGAGACAATAAAATAATAAAATAAATCGCTGTTATTTAGTTTTTATTCATTGCAGAAACAATTTTTATAAAACAAAACTTACAAAAGGCGAAAGATGACGTATGATTTTTTAAAGACGTGAGCACTTCGGACGTTTTTTCTTAGAATTAAGGTTATGATGTTTAAACTTCGGAATTTTGAAAACATTTTTACTTACTTTAGTAGAGGTCGATGAGCTGAATAAAAATTTAATAATTTACAGAACAGAAAATATATTTTACTTATCAAATAAGTTATAAAAACACTAAAAAATCCGAAATAGCAAGCAGTGCTTGTCAATTCAGATTCCATTATATATGTATAGAAAAAGATGTTAAAATAATTTTAACACTTACACGCCCATGCACGCCCATTGGATTTAGTTATCTAGAAGGTAAGCCATAGGAATTTGCACTTCAAATGTAAGTTGTAATACTGCCTAAGGTTAGCTCTCCATTTCTAAATTCTTTCCTATATATCTGTGTGTAAAAAAAAAACTGTCTGTCAGCGTCTACATGACGTAGTTGTTGGACGTCTTTTTGACGTAGACTAGCCGACTTATTAAATAGTTGCGATTATGACGTAATTTTACAAATTTTAGCTACACCTATACAAGATCCTAGATTCGCGCCTGAACTTTAGCATGAATCAAAAAACATGCACGCTAAATAACCTATTCCTTATAAAATGAAAATGACAGACAAAATAGTTACTGTTGTTTATTGTTTTTAGTATAATTTAGAGGGTAATTATTTATATTTTTGTAAAAAATTGTATAGTCGGATAATTTTTTGAGACACTGTGTGTATGTATATATATATATATATATATATATATATATATATATATATATATATATATATATATATATAAATTAGTAAAAAACACTTATCTAACTTTTTCTTCTACTTGAAGTTTCACCGTTGCTGGATAATCAGGAAGAGTTCTCTTCCTGATGATCCAGTGAAACTTTAAGTAGAAGAAAAAGTTAGATAGGTGTTTTTCACTAATTTATTATTGCTCTGTTCTTTAAGAACATTGAGCACTCTATTTGAAAAATACACTAACATAATTTACATATATATATATATATATATATATATATATATATATATATATATATATATATATAAATTAGTAAAAACACTTATTTAATTTTGTTTACAAGAAAAATTTAAAATTATTACTCATTTAGACCAAAAAAACTTACTGAATAAAAAATCAGAATTAATTTCTAAATGCAGACATGGAAATAAGTTCCTTTTAAAAAACTATAAAAACAATTGACCAGTCCATATTTATCCAAATTCTAAAGAATTCTTTTCATGAATTTTTAATTATCTAATGTAGTTAATGCAACTTCCTGGTTGCAAAATACTACAGTTATTACATTATTACAATTCAGTTATTATTACAATACAGTTATTAATTATAACAATTCCCAACTTCCTGTGAAATAATTTTTTCTATAATTTGAAAATTTTTTAATGTTTAGACATTTTTCCTAATGAACCTACTGATGGAGAAACACTGTGTAGAAGAAAGAAAAAATTAGATAAGTGTTTTTACTAATTTATTATTGCTCTGTTCTTTAAGAACATTGAGCACTCTGTTTGTAGAATACACTAACATAATTTATATATTTATATATTTATATATATATATGTATATATATATATATATATATATATATATATATATATATATATATATATATATATATATATATATATATATATATATATATATATATACAGTATTGGACAAAACATTTGCAACCAACATCGAACAATGCTAAGAAGTGATCCTAATTTTACATGTCTTTAAACGAAACGAACTATACTACCACAGCAAACAGTTCAGGAGTCTGGAGTCATAGCATGCACTGACATGAGCAATCAGCTGACAGGTGACAGCACACAGGCAGAATTTCGTTGACAAGTGCCATTTTGCAGCAGACAAAACAAGTGCAACTTTTTTGGTTTGTTTCAAGTCTGGTCCGTGTCAACGTCACGGAAGTTTTTTAATAATTAAAGGAAGTATCCAGAAGTTTCTAGAAGTTTCCAGAAGCATGCAGAATTATCCAGAAGTTTCCAGAAGAAGCATCTGGAAGCATCCAGAAGCTTCCAAAAGCATCGAAAAGAAGCATTTAGAATCTTCCAGAACAGGTTCTTTTTACTATATAAGAGACATGTAAATCGACATGTAATTCAGTCAGTATATGGAAGTCAATCAGTCAGTATTATCAAGACAGTTTATCAAAGTGAGTTTTATCAAAGTGTTTTATCGAAGAACATCAATACAGGAAGTGAAATACAACAAGTGATTCATTACATCAATACAGTCCACATCCAACCAAGACGTTGTGTTCCACAGAGCATTATTGTATCATCTCAAGGTAAATGTAACACGGTAAGCCTTGAGAAGCGTGATTATTTATTTTTATTATTTTTATGACTTCAAGTGCAAAAATGGCTCCCGGCAGTCGTGGATTGGAACTAAGAAAAAAAATTATTGGCAATTACGTAAGTGGAATGTCACAAAAAAGTATTTGTGATAAATATCGCGTGAAAAAATGGACCGTATCAAGACTATGTTCCTAATATCGTTCTACGGGAAAGTTGGCAGTAGATAACAAAGGTGGAAGACCGCGTTCCACCACTTCTAGAGAGGATTCTATGATCGTCAGATCCGTTAAGAAGGATTCCTGGATATCATCAGTCGAGATACAAAAGCAATTAGAGCTGCCTCTATCGGACCAAACAATCAGACGACGTGCTGTTGAAGCCGGATTGTTTTCTCGACGCCCTGCAAAGAAACCGCTGATTTCACTAAAAAACCAGAAGAAAAGACTCCTGTTTGCTACATCTCATATTGACTGGAATGTGCAGAAATGGCGAACTATCCTGTTCAGTGATGAATCGAAGTTCAACATCATTGGGAGCGATGACATTTGCCGTGTACATCGACCGGCCGGAAAACGCCTCGATTTACGTTACTGCCATTAGACCAATAATGCAATAAGCATGGTGGAGGCAATGTAATGGTCTGGGGGTGTTTTTCTGCTAACGGTCTAGGTCCAATATATCAAAACGATGGAATAATGGACCGTTTCATATATAAAAATATCCTGAAAGATGTTATGTTACCTCATGCTAAATGGAATATGCCAATAAAATGGGTTTTTCAGCAAGACAACGATCCGAAACACACTGCAAAAGTAGTCAAGCAGTGGTTTCAAGACAACCATCTATCGGTGATGGATTGGCTGCCTCAATCTCCGGATCTCAACCCTATCGAGAACATGTGGGAGATCGTCAACCGCAGAATTAATCGTGAAGGTGTTCGTAATAAGGATCAACTGTTTGAACAAATCCAAAAGGCCTGGGCAGCGATTCCACAAAGTTTCATTAATCACCTGATCGAATCTATGTCTCGAAGATGCAAGGCTGTGATCGACAACAAAGGATTCGCCACGAAATATTGTTAGCGAAATACAGCTTGGTCAACATTTTGTCGAGTTGCACTTGTTTTGTCCAGAATGAAATCAACTTTTTTTAATACTTTTGATTAATTTATTAATTTTCGTGTACAAATAATGAACTTTGTGATGAATAAAACTTGAAGAACTTTGTCTCTAATCAGTTACATAGTTATTTCTCTAAATTGAAAAAATGCAGCACTTTTATATAAAGAAACTAAATTAGCATTATTTGGTTGCACTCGTTTTGTCCGATGCTATATATATATATATATATATATATATATATATATATATATATATATATATATATATATATATATATATATATATATATATATATATATATATACATATATATATATATATATATATATATATATATATATATATATATATATATATATATATATATATATATATATATATATATATATATATATATATATATATATATATACAGTGCCAGCTGGTGGCGTGTGCGAAGAGTACAATGCACACAGGTGGTGAATTTCTAGGATCAACAGTAAATAAATTACTGCCAAAAAAATACTTCGTTCCGATAATATTTGACCATTCTTTTTATATATTCAAAGTTACATCGGTATTTCAATATTTAGATTTTGTAAACAATTTTCTTATGAAAGTGTCGATATAGAAAATTCCTGAATTCTTTTTTGCTTAATTTTGTCCGCTTTTCAATATCATCCAAAACGGCTGAAAAAACAGCATGGATGTGATAAAAACCAGACTAAACTAGATACTTTTTTGAGTTCAGAAACACCTTACAATCTGGCAATGATTCTAAATTAAATACTTTGCCATATGAAATCAATTCAAACGAAATCAAAAAATATGAAGTTGAGATAGAAGGTAAAAAGTTGAGCCAAAATAGAAAATAGAGCAAAAGTGGAAGAGCCATCGATGGTAAGCCAACTTCAAAACACTCTTCCTGCGAATGTAACTAGCTTGCTTTCCTTTTGTACACGGGGAGAAATTTCTGATTGGCCATTCACACCATAATATTCAAGAAATAGTTATGAAAGATTCTGTAAACTGGCTACCCAAGAAATTGCAAGAATGGTTCAATTTGCGCTTCTTTTTTTTTTCCGAAGAATTTTGAACGGTAAAAGTCATCCTAAATCATGACTAATTTTTCTCAAAAAAATTGAAGAAAATATTTTGTTTTTGTTGTAACCTATTCAACTATACAGATATCTCCTTTGGAAAAAGACTGAGAAGTTCATAAACTATTGATTTTTTAACGGAAAAGCACGTTTTGAATAAAATTGATCAATGGAATAATACTTTAAAAAGGATAACTTCCATAATCATTACGATGGCATCACAAAACATGGCATTTAGAGAATCGTCAGATAAACCCTATGACGAAAACAATTGGAAATTTTCTAATAATAGTTGAGCTAATGGCAGAATTTAGATCAATTCTGGAGTATTATGTTTTCAAAGCAGGGTATAATCCAAACAAAATGCGTTATTAAAGCAAAAATATTCACACAAAAAAAAACTATTCAGTTAGTGGCTCGTGCCACTAGGGAGGAAATCCTTTTAAAAAGTGGATTTTAAAACTTCAATGTCAAAATATATAAAGTATTAAAATCCAATTTAACATTTTTGGAATCCCCTTACAATCAGAACTTAATTTGGTGAGTAGGTTATCACAGCACAAAATTTGGCTACAACTTCGCGTTTAACGTTTAAATTTACTGATCTGCCAACTGTAAGAGTCAGGAAGGAAAACCAATTTCCTGTATCTATCTGGATTCTAGATTAAAGATCAATAATCAAAAAATTCTTTCATATTATTTTTATTCTTACTATTAAATCTATGAAAGTGCCTTTTACAGACTTTAGAACAATCATGTCTCTGTTTCAGTTCTTATTTGAATTTCCAAATATTTTAGACATAAGTGAAGATTTGTTGAGAGAAAATGGTAATTTGTTGGAAGAAATTTTAACCAACCTAACGAAAAGATATTTCTGGTGCAGAATTGATGACTAAACATTGTTTGTTGTCACAAGAAACCAATGAAAAATTCCACCCGATATTCTAACATTTGTATTCACACATGCTCGTGAAGAAATATTCCCCAATACTTGTATTGCATTGAGAATCTTGCTAACAGTTCCAGTAGCTGTCTGTCAAGGCGAATAATCTATTTCCAAACTAAATTTGATTAAAAGCTGTTTACCATCAAACATCAAGAAAAACTGATTGAACCTTTGATTATTTGTATTGAGAGCAAAAAAACTAGTTAAAAAAAAAATGAGACTTGAATTTGCTCTAATGAAATCCAGAAGAGTGCTACTTTTAAACAGTAAAATTTAAAAATCTAAGTTTCTTTAAAGTTTCATTCTAAATTTAAAAATTTGATACATTTTCATAATATTTAAACTAAATTTTTTTTTAATTTCAATATTTTCTTTTTATACATATATATTTTTTTTATATATATATAAAAGTAGTCAGCAGTGAATGAAATTAATTATATATAAATAAGTTATAAAAATTATAAATAACAGAAGTCAGTATGAGCTTAAATTTTTTTTCATTTTTGAATAACGATTTTTTCTTTAATTAGGGTGACTGTATTGAGACTTAAAAAGGAATTTTTATGTTTTAGCTTTCGTTTTTTTTTTTGTTTTGAATTTGTATGAATATAATACTTTACTTTTTAAACAGACCATTTTAAAGAGCCGATATTTAAACATAAAAGTATAAAGTTCATTAACTGCTGTTACGGAAACTTTTGCGCAATTAACACTATGAATATGACAATTTCATTAATTTAAGCCAAATGTTTTTATCTGGCCTTTTTTTAAGGGTATATATATATATATATATATATATATATATATATATATATATATATATATATATATATATATATATATATATATATATATATATATATATATATATATATATATATATATATATATATATATATATCTGTGTGTGTGTGTGTGTGTGTGTGTGTGTGTGTGTGTGTATATATCTATATATATATATATATATATATATATATATATATATATATATATATATATATATATATATATATATATATATATATATATATATACAACAATATCTTGACCTTTATATTTGATCGTAAAGGATTAGACGAGTCCTTAATATTATCAAAAAAATAGGTCTTTAAAAGTATGTTGGGTCTCAAAAGAAGAGAAATTGTATATAAAAGTGAGAAATAACTATCATAATTTATAAAAACATTTGCGAAAAACTAATTCTTTTAAAAAAACATTTAAAAAGTTCATTTAAAAAACCATACTTTTATGCAACAAAATCTAATCTAATATTCTATATATAAAATGGCGATTATTCAATTTACTACAATGATATAACTTTTTACTATTAGTTAATCCGAGCCGATCCGAGTATAGGGTTTCAAAATAGGCATTAAAGAAGAAAGTACAGTTATTATTTGATTTCTTTCTTCTTTTTTGGTTCATTTCATGCTTTGTGCCATACTGCTTCACGTGAAAGGACTATTTTTTTATAAACCAAGTAATACTTAGGCATAACACTGTTAATGGAGAAAATAAAACTGTAATTACTAGACTAGCTTGATGATCATGATTTCTTTGTTTAAAACTGTTAGAATATATTTGTAATAAAAAAACCAAATGTACTTTAAATATTATTAGAATATGTAAATTATATGTCATATTGATCTGTTGCAAATTAACTGAAATAAAAATTTATTGCCATCGTATATCTCAGAAACTAGAGCTAGTTAAAAATTTTCGTTATTGTTTTCTTTTTTCTCAGCCCAAAATTTGAATTTTTGTTTTGTTGCAAGTTTAATTTTAACGACAAAAAAATTTAATTACAAAAATACTTTGCTGTGTCCGCTTTGATGACGTTGAAATTGTTTATAAAAAATTTGTTTTCATGGCAATATTTGATACCAGCTCAATTCTTTTGTTTAATAATTTTATTTTTGATGTTAGTATGTGATACTTTTCAGTTAGGGAAAGGTTGCATGATTTCCCTCCGGTTTTAAACGGTTGCACTTTGTCGATGATTTTCTATGTTATAATAGAACTTGTATATCCCTTTTTTTTGATTTCTCACATAAACTTGGAAAGCTCTGTTGAATTTGCTTTGCTTTTGTATTAGAATGTGTTTTTGTGTTTATACCAACGGTCTGTAAAAGTATTCTCTGTTAGTCCAATTTAATTGAATCCGCTACCTTGAGAAGTTTTTACGTTACAGCAGTATACTATATTTTTTTGGAGGCATTTTCCTTCCAAAGGGCATTGCGAAGTTTGTCGGGTTTGAGAAAAAAGGGTTAAGAAAGGCATCCCCCCTTCTTTTTCGGGGAGTTAATCAAAATAAGCTTTTGATCATTATATTTCTTTAAATTATTTAAGCTTACATAAAAAAATCAGAGTTCTATCTTCATTAGAAGACCCACCGCCAAAAAAACTGGATTTCATTGGTTGATTGGTTGCAACCGGTATAAAGTGTCAACATTGGTTATAGGTCTGGTGCAAAAGGATGAAAATAAACCTGCAATGATAATTTTTGGTAAATGTCTTTTAAATAATATAAACATTCGTTAAAGTAGTACCCAGTTTTTTTTATTTTTTTACGGTATATTAAGCAGTTTAAAAAAAAAGTTTTTTTTTGAAAACTTGATGAGGCCAAAGCGAGGTAAAAAAATAATTAAAGAATAATTTATTTTTTATAGTCCGCATGACCTAACTTTTCAACACCCCTCTATACTATATATATACAGTATGCAAAAAAAAAATAATCGAGCACTTAAAAAAAAAATCGTAATTTTAAAGATTGCATCAAAAAAATGAGCTTTCCGTTAAAATTTTTTAAATTTTTTCTTAGATATCTTATCAAGTAATGTTTTAACAATTTGTTTGTGTATTGGTGAGTTAATTGCTTTTCAAACCTATTGAATTTTACACAATTGACCTAATGGTGCATATAATTGACTGCAAAAAAATAATCGTACAGTTCAAAAATAATGTAAAATTGGTCAAACTCCATAGAATTAATATTGAGTGGGGGCCTCCTTTGACCTTGATGGCCTCAGCTAGACGATTTGACATTGGGTTGTCCAAATTTCGGGTCTTCTTGTTATATTATCCCATGCACTCGTTATAGCTTCTTTCAAGACATCTTTGCATCTAAATGTTTGGTTTTTCTGTCTAAATTGTACCACAAATTTTCTATTGGATTTAACGCAGGACTTTGAGACGGTCGTTTCAAAACATTGATTATATTTGTGTTAAAGTATACCTTCGTTTTCTTAATTGCTAAGAAGCATAATCTGATTGGAGTCGCTGCTAGTGTGGCTGGTAGAGGAAAAAAATGCAAGACCACCAGTGTAATTGATCGAAATATCATCATTAATGTAAAGAAAAATAGATTTGTTTTAGCAGCTAAATAAGCTTAAAAAATTCAAGAAGATCACAACATCACAGTGACTCCTCAAACAATCAGAAATCGAATTAGAGAAAAAGGATATAAAGTAGTGTGAAAAAAAACTTTTTTTAACTTTTAAACAAATAAAGCGTCGATTGGAAGTCGCAAAGAAGTACGAAAAAATGCCGATATTATATTGGAAAAAAATTCTGTGAGTCAAAATACAACATTGTCTGATTGGAGTCCAGAAAGTGTGGAAAATAAGTAAAAGTTTATAGATTGAATTATTTGCGAGAAAGTGTTAAGCATGAAGTAGGAATTTGATGGTTTGGGGTAGTATGAGTCGAAAAGGAGTTTGGAAATTTACATTTATTGATGGCAAAATTAATGCTTTAATGTATTGCGAAAATCTCAAAGCTAACTGGTAACTGTCTACTTAAATATTGAAAATTGGAATCGATTTCATACTCCCGCAGGATAACAACCCAAAACATACCGATAAGAAAACGAAGGTATACTTTGACACAAATAAAATCAATATTTGGACTGGCCATCTCAAAGTCCGGACGTGAATCCAATAGAAAATTTGTAGTATATTTTGAACAGAAAAATTGGCAACAGAGCACTTTGACGCAAAGACGACTTGAGAAAAGCTATAATGAGCTTTAATGAGCTATAATGAGCACAATGTAACAACAAGAGATCCAAAATTTGGTCAACTCAATGCCAAATAGTCTAGTTGAGGTCACCAAGGCCAAAGGAGACCCCACTCAATATTAGTTTCTATGGAATTTGATCAATTTTGACATTATTTTTGAACTGTACGATTTTTTTTTTTTTTTTTGCAGTCAAATATATGCACCATTAGATCAACTGTGTAAAATTCAATAGGTTTGAAAAGCAATTAATTCACCAATACACAAACAAATTGTTAAAACAATATTTGAAAGGATATCTAAAAAATTTTTAACAAAAAACTCATTCTTTTGTTGTAATCTTTAAAAATATGATTTTTTTTAAAGTGTGCAATTAATTTTTTTTTTTGCATACTGTGTGTTTTGTGAATTCAGTACGAAAAAAATAATTTCTCATTATCAATATCCTTTCGTAAAGTTTTTTTGAATTGTGCTTATCCTTCCGGCTAACAACTTTTATGATTACTGCCGTAAATGCATCGTATGACAAATGTTGCGCTTGACTTTTAAATGACTTTAGTTTAAAGTTTATCTAAAAAAATGGAATAGTTATTTCTTTTCATCAATAAACGGCCTTGGAATAAATTATGAACAGCCAGGAATGTTCCAAAGAGATCACAGTAGGCAAGTATTGTGACTGAAGCAATTTTGCTGCTACCGTTATTTCCTTAAGCCCTTTAAACGTTTTCTACATACTACCTGAAGTTTGTCTTGATCATATCGAATGCTAGACTCATTGCTATTAAAAATATGACTTAGCGGTAAATCAATGCACTTTGTACATATTAGAAACTCAAGAAAACCTTGATGAAATAATTTTTCAAAACTTATAAAATAGGTGGCTAAAATTAAGCAATTTATCATATTAAAAAAAAGAGAATTATCAAACGTTTCAAACAAATTAGATTCAACCGTTTATTTTTATTATTAAGAAATAAACTACAATAAAATATCCTACATAAACATATATTTTTTAACAAATACCAATGACCAATAGTCCGTCGATAAGTTTACATGGTTTGACGTACGGTTGTTCACCGGAAAACAAAATTTTGCATTATTTTCTTCCGTAACTCAAATTGCTATTGCGGTCCGCAATACACAACTGCAATGTACAGTTTGTGTATTGCGGTCCGCAATACATAAATACAATACACAATTGCAATGTACAACAATGTACATGCGCAAATTCACCTTCCGTAACGCGTTATACGTTTAGTATTAGCAGAATAATTTTGGAACCAATCAAAATTAGAAAGAAAAAAACAACACGAATTTTTCGAAAAATTTCGTACAGTCTTTTGAACTTTTGACAGAAATAAATAATTACATTTTTAAGAGTATTTTAAATTTTCTGTGTTTTTGAAGATTGTTTTTGTCAATTAACTCTCAAGTCAAGTCTTAAGTATAGTTTGAATTAGATCGATAAGAAATTTGTTTTACTTCTAATAAAAATTTAAATCATAAAAAATCTTTTTCCTGAGTAAAGTTATAATATAAAAGTAGACATCAGTCATAATATAAAAGTAGACATCAGACCTATAAAAGTAGATATCAGTTGGTGATGAAATTTCTTAAGTGGCGAATTTACCCCATTTTACTTTACACGGAGTCATATTTTTCACATCGACATTTCACAAAATACCTGCTAATTTTCATTTTTATTGTTTAGCAATACACATTGCACCTAATACATAAGTGAAAATTATAATCATGAGTGACCAATTTTTAATAGTTTTCAAGGTAAAAATAAGTAGTTAACAATCGAAAATCTAATTCCTTTTTATTTACTTTTTTCTAATTAACTTAATCACACACACACACACACACACACACACACACACACACACACACACACACACACACACACACACACACACACACACACACACACACACACACACACACACACACACACACACACACACACACACACACACACACATATATATATATATAAAGAATGGTGGTACATGCAAAATCAAAATAAGTTAATGTAGTGCGCAGCTTTTTTAAATTTGATTTAAACACAGACAACGTGGTTGGGTAAACAATATAATCGCCAAAAGAATTCTATATCCTAACTTATTTGCAGAAGAATAATCTCCGTGTGCCTTTATAACATTTGCTACTTTAAATTAGTTTTTGGGTATGATATCTAGTAGAGTAGTGAGAAAGTGCAAATGTATAAAACTCAGAAAAAGGTAGATCGACAAGATTGTAAACAGTTTGTGTCACCATAAGGTCAAATTTTATTCTACGGCGTTCGAGAGATTCAAGATTGAAGGTGTCGAGTCTTGAGGAATACCAACGTTAAATTATTTTATTAAATACTTTAATTATTCTAGATTTTAATAGTATGTATCTTTCATAACTGTTTCCTAACAAATTATTTTAATATTTTCATTATAGGGGTATACACGCGAAGTCATAAGCAACGTATATTATCCAAGAAAAAAAGGTTTGTAAACACGGTTTTCATGATTTTTTATGACAACCAAACTAAAACAGCGTTATGGTATTAAAGAATGACTTTTTTATTTAAGGGGGAAGGTCCCTCAAAAAACTATTTTCTAAAGCAAAGCATTTACAAAGTTGTTATATGTTTTAAATAAAACTATATTAAAAATCAAAAAGTTTTATCATTAAATATAGCACCATGGTGCCAGGGTAACCTGGTAACTAAGGAAAAAAGGGAAATTAGTTCCTTCAACCTGGCAAAGGGTGCAGTCGATAAGAAAGTTATTAATAGCTATTTTTTCCCAGTTTATTGATGAAAGATAGGTCTATGCAATAAACAGACAGTTTTTGTTAACAACTTTTCTGTCAGGTGGTAGCCATGTTTAATTTTTGCTATCATTTTAAGCACAAAAATTATAAGCGTTTTCTAAATTTTTTTCTGTTTAAAATATTGTATACACCTTTATGAGAGGAACACTTCCTGAAAATTTCATATAAATCGGTCAAACGGTTTTCAAGATACTTCTACCATGAGGTTAAAAACCTGCGTTCTGAGAAAAATTACAAATAAGAGAAAATTAAGATCAAAAACATAAACTAACAGTAATAAAAGATATATAATATAGAAAAGCATATTGTTATTAGTTTTTAATCATAAACACCAGCCCCATACAAACTTCCTTCTTTCTGTTCAAATTTGTCAGATTTTTTATGTTTGCAGATTTTTTATGTCCGACTCTTCTCTGGTTCAAGTAATTGCATCCAGAAAGTAATCGATTCAAGTAAGCATCTGAAGTAAGTTCTACATAAATAGGCTTCAATCTAAGTACAATATCAATAGAAAGACCTAGTCCTGGTTTAAACTCATTCGTACCATTAGCTTTCTCGCGATTGTATCTACACCAACTGTCTTTACCTTTGGGACAATGCGGGTAATGCCAATTATTTTTGATGGAAGATGCTACAGGAAATAGGTTCCAGAATTTTTCCTAATTGCAATCCCAAAATAATTTTGCAGACGATCAATTGAAGCGTTTGTTAAACGGCCTTTACCATTTAAGCCCTTGACTTGTTTTTTTAATTGCCGACTACGAGATCCAAGGCGCTTTTGAAAAATGTTCAATACAATCCAGTTTAATTACTTCAACATCCTTGTATGTTCCTTTGACAGTAGTGTAGCTTTTACTATCAACATCACCTAAGTATTCTGTGTATCGCAAGATATATTTCTTTAGAGCGTGATTAGATATCTTTATCGCACCAGCAGTTTCCATCCCACCAGCTGATCCTTCATAGTTTTTATTCAAATGTGTGCGTTTTTTTCTGCTGGTTGCTGGTTTGAATTAGTGGTATTTTGAATTCTTTCACATATTTTACATTTTCTAGATAATGCTTCAACATCTAAAACCTTCCCTATTGTGATGGACAATGCTGTGGTAACACCATTATTTGAACTATATCCCCTTTTTTGCCATGTTCCATCAACTGAAACTCCAGTATCTACTATCTCATTAAGAGATTTGTCTTCTTGGAGTTCTTGCGCAGCTTCATGCATAGTATAACTAGCAACTGTTTGTGCTGGGATTGTCAATTTCTGAGCAATAACATTGTAGTTTTTTTTACATATTCTTTTAGGCATATTCATTAACATGGTAAACCGATGTAGACCAGATAAGCCTTGACCGAGTGTTCTCATTGCATATACCACTCCTTTATTGATATCATAACCTGCTACATTTTTTGATGTTTCAAAGTCTAATTTAAAACCACAAATGCAGCTTAATAATAAATTGGATGCAAATCCTTTGCAAGACTTTTCATTCTCGCTTATTTTATTTTATTTTTTTATTTTTTAATTTATTTCTGTTCCATAGTATACATTTTCGTGATTACATAATAAAGATTAATAATAACAATTAGTAATAACGCCTAATAATAACAGAGATGGTTGCAAACATTCTTGACATGCAAGTTTCATAAATATTGAGACAAGAATTTCCATATC
>NC_088930.1:8255000-8282500 GCF_038396675.1 Hydra vulgaris | reverse complement strand
CGTTAAAATACCAATAAAAACAAAAAAATAAGTTAATTCATTTTCAAGTAGTCTTATTATGTACAAATCTTTTTTCTTATATATAATATTAAGCATTTTTTGTATTCAAAGCGTAATTAAAAAAATAAAATTGCTGTAATTAGTATTCAAAGTAGAAAAAAAGCATTTTTTTATTTGGTTGCTAATGTTTTGGAGGACATTGTAGATATATATATATCTATATATATATATATATATATATATATATATATATATATATATATATATATATATATACACACACACACACATATACGCACATGTGTGTATATGTATATATATATATACATACATATGTATATATATATATACATATATATATACATATATATATGTATATATATATACACACACACACACACATATATAAATGTAATTAAAATTATTAAAAGCTAAGAATCTTTATCCATTGATTCGTCAAAACTTTATAATACTTTAGGTTTTTATGATTAAAATATTTACAATCTATTTATTACATATATTAATAACTTATTGCATTATTCTAGGCTTTGAACTTTTGTTGCAGGAACTACGCTGGTCTCTGAATCGGAACTACACTGGACATTGAACTTTTGCTGCTGAGACTTTTTAAACAAAGCTTCTTTTTGATGACAAAACCACCACACGTAAACGGGGAATCCATTACACAGCAACACCAAGAATAGAAGTATCAGATTTGACTTAAAATTAAAGTTTAAAAAATGTCACTTAAAGAATGTTTAAAGAATATCTTATAACAAAAAGGAAATCTTAAAGTTTTTCCATATAATTCCAAATACTTAGTGATAATTTGAAACAAATATATAATTATATAGCTATATAAAATACTGTTTTTATACTCATTATAATCAGGGCCGTCCCGAAGAGATTTTAATGGAGGATGTGGGGAAGGATGAGGGGGGGGGGGACGTATCTGTTTTTTGCAAACTAAAGTCAAAAAAAAATTTTTTGCCGACTAACTTTTTCAAATAAAAAAAAAGGTTCTCGTTGGCCAACATTTGCCGACTCCCAACTGCAGATCCAATTTTCCCGACTCCAGTGTCCATTTTGCCGACGAATAAAATTCGTAGGGGGGCTAGAAACCCCCCTCCCTCGGGACGGACCTGATTATAATTCCTATAATTTTTTTATACAAGAAAGAAAAAAATTTTTATGAAGAAACTGAACTACACTGTAAAAAATATAACGCTAACATAACGGTTACATAACGATTACATAACGGTTAGTAAAAAATTTAACGTTATGTTTACCGTTATGTTATTAAAAATATTTTCCTATAAGCATTACAGCGCTCAAACAACTTTTATACAAACATTGATTTTTAGTTTTTAACTTTATGAAAATCCCGGAAATTTTTTTCTTTGAAAATCCCGAAAAACTATTTTAATAAAAAATCCGGAAAATCCCGAAAAATTGTTTGATTAACAAAATTGACGAAGGTATGTGGTTAAATTCTGGAACGTTCGTAAAGGGATTAATAAACTAAACACAACTGAATAATTATGTTACTCTAAAATCAAATATAATACTTCAGTTTTACCGTAAACAATCTGCAAAGCGTAATAATTTATTTACTTTTAAATATAAAATGCCAGACAATCGTTGAGAAATTAATACTTTTTATTCTTATAACTTTCTGCTGTTAAACATTTATCAGCATTTCTTTTTCTGCACTTTTTTGCATGATCATAAATAGATTCTTTAACTTTTTTGCAACGTTCATGTGAGGCGATTTTGTTTTCCGCGTTGAAATTATATTTAAAAACATTCTGCACCTTTTCTATTTTTCCGATAATATTCTATTTTTAAAATTTTGTAAACTTTTAAAACGGAATTTAGATTATTTAACTTTTAAAAACAAGTGTTTTTTTTTAACAAAAAGGGATTTCTAATATTCGAAAAAGTTAATTTGAATGAATTAAAAAAAAATTGCTATTTGTTAAAATTGATCTTGGGAAAATTTCAATTAAAGGAAACATATTTGTTTAAATGTAAACGTTGTCGTATTTAAAATATCATATAATTTTTTTTAAATTAACAACAAAAAATATTCTGAAGTTTCTGGAAAATTAAAGATCCAAGTGAATTTCCGGAATTCCCGTAAAAAACTCAGCTATGATTAGTATATGTTTATTATATTTTTGGTTACTGAGGCTCATACTTTTAATATGGATTGTTGCTAATATACATTTGATTGGTTTCCATTTAATATAATTAAATAATATTATACACAGATAAAATTAGTAAAGATGAATAATAATATGAAAACACTGCATCATGCAATGTTGTGTATATATATATATATATATATATATATATATATATATATATATATATATATATATATATATATATATATATATATATATATATATATATATACAAGGTCGTAGACAACTTTTTTTGATGCTTGAGCTAAGCAACTTTGAAACATAAAGAAAACTCCATATTTAAGTATGTTCATATATGAGGAATGAGCATGCTATGCAAAAAATTGCGGTGATTGGAGACTGGGAACAACAAAAACCCTAAAACATTAGCCCCTCCCCTAGCCCCAAATAGGACGGCAATAAGTCAAGTTTGTCATATTTTTTTAAATTTTAAACTTAATTTATATTCATTGACGAATTTCAAATTTGATTCGATAATCTCTTGTTGTTCGGCTTTTTTGACCTTATAAAGTTTACAGCCCCCTCAATTTGAAGGGGCTGTAAACTTTATAAGGTCATATATATATATATATATATATATATATATATATATATATAATATATATATATATATATATATATATATATATATATATATATATATATATATATGATATATATATATATATATATATACATTAAAAGAGAAAAAAAGTACACACGCATATATAAGCACTGTATGTTATATATATATATATATATATATATATATATATATATATATATATATATATATATATATATATATATATATATAAAACATACAGTGTTTATATATGCGTGCGTACTTTTTTTCTCTTTTAATGTTCAAAAATTATTTTTCAATTCTTTTTGCAAAGTCTCTGCTTTGAATTTGCTTTTTACTATTTGTATTTTTTTACTATACTGTAAATAGTACTTTTTTGTGTGAAATATATTGATTGATTGTGTTTTTATTACATTGACAAAAGTTATAACAACACTTGTGTTCTAAAAGTTTATATTTGTAATATGACGTGTCAATAATATTAAATTTTATTATGCTATTATAATTTAATAGGGGAAGGTTGTGTATGTTGAGCATGTTAACTGTCTATTGTTTTTTTGAAGCCGAAATATTATAATATTTATATTTATTTTTGCAGATTATCATAAGTTAATCTTTCTTTTAAAAGTATAAAGTATAACAAAAAAATAATCACACAAAAAAATTAAATAAAATTGTATCTTTAAGGACTATACTTAAGAAAAAAGTAATTATCTCAACCATAAAAAAAAAACAACAATAATAAATCTTTCCTATCTCTAAAAACGTTTGCAATACTAATTTTTGAAAAAACTTTCACTCTTGAAATACCAAAATAAAGCTCCGTGGAGAACAACTTTAAAAAAAGCGCTTTTCTTAATAAAAAACTACATCTCATCTTGAGCGTCTAAAAAGGTATCATCTTTAGCAACTTCACCAAGTACTATCATAATTTAAATAGCATGACAACAGCTTATGTATTATCTCATATAACCCATGGAATTGACAGTAGATAAGCATAAAATATTGAGGATGTAATAAATTTTTGATGATTTTGTTTCGTTCTGACAGAATTATAAAATATTGAATAATAAAAAATTATAACGAGGATGGTAAATTTTTTTAACAATACAACAATTAAAGAATATTAACTATACAACAAAGAAATTAAAATAAACAACGCCGTCAAACTTGTATAAATATCCTTAACCAAAAATGTTCGCGAAAAAATCAGTAGTCTACCTGTAAGAGAGGTTAAACCATCTAAGGAACCTTCCCCAACCTATTTTATAGTAATATAATGTAAATGTTTTTAAGTTTTATTTGATTATTTTAATACTCCAATTTGTTAATGAAATATTTAGACTTCAAATTGGTTAATGAAATATTTAGAAAAATAAGTGTAAATAAAAATATAATCGAAAGCGTTTATCATTTCAAACCCAGGAACAATGCACTAAGTCCTGTTTTAGTAGAACTACCCAACAACGCAAACAGAGTAGAAGTTTTGAAAGCTGCTATAAAGCTTAAGACATTGAATAATTTTCAAAAGGTAAAAACAAAAGTATACATTAATGATCAAACTGAAGTCAAAAGAAAACAAGAGAAAAAACTAGTTTTTAACAAAAACAAATGAAAACTTGTTATAGAAGGAACTATCAACAAGCCCTTTTGATATGGTATTTGAGGAATTAGTATTTTGTTATGATATTTTAGGAATTAATTAGAGTCTGCAAAATCTGCATCAAGTAAATTGACAAGAAAATACAGCTGGTATACTAATGCAACATTGCTAAACAACAAGTTTGATGAATTATTAATTGATATTGATGTTAAGCAACAACATATGTAATGATATGTGAAACATGGTGAAGTGAATCATCAACAACAAAGATTACCAGTTATTCCTTTTCCAGACAAAACAGACTAATTAATAGGGGTAATGGTATGCATTTATAGTCATGAAAGTATCAGTTCTTTTAATTTGACTAATAGTTATTTACATAATGACAATATTGAATAAATACAGTGCTCGGTTTGTACAGTTTCATAAATAATTTTTTGTGAGCGTAGAAGGTAGTGAGGGAAATATTAAGCAAATTGTAGATTCAATCAATTACTCTTAAAATTGTTTAAAAAAAATCAATATTCAGGTTTACATATATGTTGTGACTTTAAATACTCAAAATATAATCAACCAACATTTCAAATAACTAACAAGGAAGCAACAAACGTATTAAACTCAGTGATATCAGAATCTTTGGCAGAATTTTTGAATTTTTTTAATTTTTCAAAAAGAATAAAAAGAACTATTAAATATTAAACTTTTTTTTGAATATTTCTTGAATATTTTAATATTCTTTTGTTTATTTTTTCTTTTGAATAATAATTTTAATCTCTCTCTCTCTCTCTCTCTCTCTCTCTCTCTCTCTCTCTCTCTCTCTCTCTCTCTCTCTCTCTCTCTCTCTCTCTCTCTCTCTCTCTCTCTCTATATATATATATATATATTTATATATATATATATATATATTATAAATTATTTTTTAATAATTTATAATATATATATTTAACTTTAAAATTTAATAAAGTTAGTAAACATAACAGGTAATTACCTGTTATATCAGGTTTTCAAACATAACGCTTACAAAACGCTAACATAACGCCAGATTTCGAGTTTTATGACAGGTAATTATCGTTATGTTTAATGTATAAATCGTATGAAAAAACATGACGGTATTTACCTTAATGTTTTTTTCATACGAATTATACATTAAAAATAATACGAAATCTAGCGTTATGTCTTTTTAAAATATAACGGGTATTTTTTTTACTGTGTATGTTTTATATGTTGTTTTATACTTATATATGACTTTTATATATGTTGGGTAGTAGTGAAACAAAATATGAAATTATATATGAAAATATGAAACAAAACGTTGAGGTTTGAGTAGTGTAAAACTAAATATATTTATTTGCGCTTATTTCTTACTTATTATTTTTACTTAGCATTGAACCAAGCCAATAATAAAATATTAAACTGATGTAAAAAATTAAACAAATAGGAGCCAGTCATTCTAAACTATTTAGTACAGAAACTTTTAAAACTACAATAGGTACTTTTTCTTTTAATGTTGATTCACCTTCTGAGAAGGCCACCACAGTAGAAGAGGCTACTTTAATTGTGGTTACAACTCTCTCTCAACTCAATAACTTCGAAGCACGAAACTTGACGAAGAAGGTCGCTGCGCAGAGAAACAAGTTAAGCGTAGTATTACTAGGGACGTGATAGGGATCAAACTTTTCGCTTATGAGGCGAGGGCTCTACCCCTACACCACTACCACCTTTTTTGATTTGATTCAATATTGAATCAGATTACTATTCGACTCTTGTGATATTGAACCATTAAATCATGTAAATCTCCTTTGCAACTTCTACATTTTTTTTTACTTGATATGCTTGGTAAGCTGATTACTTGGTATGGTTGCATCAGCTGAGTAGTCTATATTTGCCTTTTTTTAGTTTTTCTACCAGTTTATTTTCTTATATTCAAAATTTTCTTATATTGAAAAAGTTCATAAATTTAAAAGTTTATAAATTTAAAAGTGCCAAAAAACCATCTGGCAAAAAATATTAACAATTAGTGAAATGCAGGAACTGTAAATCTCACATTAACTTGATTAAACAAAAAAAAGATTTTTCAAAAAATAGTTACAACTAGTTTGGATGAAATTCCTCACTTGAGTTACAAAGTAAACATTTTTGAGAAACATAAAAATGAAAACATTAAAAGAAATAAACATAAAAATAAAAAATTTTAATTTAGACATAACTTATTTACACTTCAAAGTAAGAAAAAAACTTTATATTTTGTAACAATAAATGAAAACCACAAGATCTTACCCAAAAAGGGTTACCTCCGAAGACATGAATAGTCAGATAGAAGAAAAAATACTGTAGAATGCTAAACAATCCAGCCGAAAGATAACTAAATCCAAGAAGCGTTGTAAATTGATATTGTGGAAATCTGAAAAATAAAATTGATTTTTGTGGTAGTCGGTAAAATGCGAACTTTTTTGCGAACCATGGTCCTATTGGTTGTTAATGATGTGATATTTGTTATATTACGTTTGCCGTTAATTTGTTTATTTTGCTATATATTTTATGGACTTCAAGCAGAATCATAAATTATATTTAATTTAAAAGATATACAATCTGATTTAAATAAAATATATTAAATTCCATTATATTTAATTTAAATGAAAAAATTAAGTAGCAAACGTTTTTTTAAATATCATAACTGTAGTGGTCATTTAAATATGTGTTGGTTCGCAAAAAAGTTCGCATTTTACAGGTTCGCAGTTCGCGTTTTACCGACTACCGATTTTTGTTATTTTTAAAGGCTTTTTAAATTGCTTTTTTAAAACAATAAAAATAAAGAAAACTTTTAGAATGATATTTGAAATTAAAACAACACTGGATTTGGCAACTTAAAAGGCCTGACTCCAAGTAAGTAAGTAACCATAGTACCGATGATATTAACCTGCATATTCTTAACTCTTAACCTGTATAGCTAACATTCAAACTATATTGAAATCCAAAAAGTTTACAAAGAGACTGGAATGCAATGCGCTTTACCAAAAATTAGACTGCAATGCGTAACTATTTTACATTACAACAGAAATAGAATTTGAATTTTAAAGATTATCACAAAATGAAAAATAATATCACATATGATTGATATATATTTTTTTGCAGACAGTCAAAATACACTTTTAATTCTATTAAAATCATTGTTACTAACAATAACATATATTTATCTAATGTTTGGACAGCTTGATGCAACTGTTGGGATTTTTTGGCATTTAAAATGTTTTAGATACTCCACCACCAATGTAAAATAATCTCCTTTGTTAAAGTTCTCCTGTTATAAATCTCGTTTGTTAAATTTTCAAACTTAAAAATCTTTAAAATAACGTCGAGTTTGTTTAAACTAGTTATTCTTATGTTAGCATATTTAAAATCTATTCATTAGAACTTTTAACTTTTTATTGGTTAAGTAAACTTGTTCTTTTTCTCTACACGCCACAATTATAAGTAAAAATGACTTACAATTACTGCAATAAAAAATATATTTGTACATTAAAGAAAAAGTATTTTTTTAACATAATTATATAAAACAAAATACAAAAATTTTATTTATCAAATACTTTTTGTTTAATGTAAAAACATATAGCAAACTTTAAATGATTAAATTATAAACATGTCTAATTTAAAAATAAATTGAAAAAAATGATAAATCTGGAATTAAAAATGATAAAAGATATAAGTAATAAATATTATAAAAAAATCTTTTGATTATTTTTTTGTATGTATTCACCTCACAAAGCCAAAGGAGCCAGCACAGTCAGGGAAACTTGGAGACAACGAGATGATATTTAACCATTTAACACTAAAACACAAGCCTTTAAAAACAAGAGCAAACAAGAAACACAGAGAAACAAGTTAAGTGTGATACTACTAAAGACTTGGTTGGGAGCCAACTCGAAACTTATTGTCCA
This sequence comes from Hydra vulgaris, assembly GCF_038396675.1. NCBI lineage: Eukaryota > Metazoa > Cnidaria > Hydrozoa > Anthoathecata > Hydridae > Hydra > Hydra vulgaris. The sequence goes on along the minus strand of NC_088930.1, from coordinate 8,274,187 downwards.
ACCGAACTATTTAAATTGTCTTGCAAACCACTCTTGAAGTGTATTAGAGCTTTATAGATACATACTATAAACAACAGATTACTAAGATTGAACCCTGATTTTTTCAAAAATGAATTGAACTAAAATAAGAAGAAAAAGAAGAAATATTTATAATAAAAAATTAAAAAAAACCTGAAAAAGATAAAACTGATATTTTCAGAATACAATATAATGCAAGCTTATCTTGGTAATGTCAAAAGTGAAGTATGGGGAAAAAAACTAGACAAATAAAAGTTTTTAAGCATGAAAGGAAAGCTATAGTAAGCAGATTCAACTTTCCTGATTGACAAGTCAAGCGAAAATTTGTTTTGGTAGATTAAAGTAGAGCTGATACCTTGCTTGAGCAGCAACCATGATATTATTTGTAGAAAAGAGAAAGAGATACAATCTTACAATAATGGGAGAGTGGCTCAAGCTTGGCAGGTAGAGCAGGTCCGACTACATTTACTTTATTTAATGTGTTTTTGGACTTTGTTTAGAAGAGAAAGAACATTGTTAGAAGAACCAGCTAAAAAATGATATTAGTATAAGGTTGTATAACAACAGGTTATAAGTAGTTAGTATAAGGTTGACAACAGTATAAGGTTGCTTCTCTTTGTTGTACTTGCCATTTTCTTACTCCTGAATCCATTCTCGACCTATAAATCTTTTATTCATCCCTGTATGTAAATACGCACAACAAGCACAACAAAGAGAAGCAATCTAAGTTACTAATTTTGCAATGAACTGCATATATGGCTTCAATGAACGGTCAGTAGTGAATAATAATCTGAGAAGACATAAAGTACAATAAAGTACTCAGAGTGAGAGGATTGCAATTTATCAATACAGAAATGTGTAATATTAACTATTTTTCTTTAATAGTATATCATAAAAACCAGTTTTATATACATTGATTTAAGCGGTTGATAAAAGTTAATTCTTTGGCTTTAAATTATGTATTTTGAAAAAAACTGTACTTTTATTACTCAAAATTAATCCTGTTCTCTTTGTTTGAAATATTAACATAAAATGCAAATAAAATATTTTTTACATAAATAATAGCCATATAACATGTAAGGAATGTGTATCAATGTGTATATATATATATATATATATATATATATATATATACATATATATATATATATATATATATATATATTTATATATATATATATTTATTTATTAATATATATTTGGGACACAACAAATCAACTTTAAGTTCTTTAAAAAAAAAACTCAAAGTTTTAAAAATATCAAAAAAAACAAAAAACTTTCGCTTCATTTTATTTGAATTAAAAAAACATTACAATTCAATATTACTATTAAAAATTTTCTTGCAAAATTATTTTAAAATATAACAGTTTTTGAGCTAGTAGAAGCTCCAGTAAGTGAATTGTATTGTACATTGAAAACCTTTTATTTTTTTGATTACACTTTATAAATACATAAGTTCTTATGCTTGATCAAAATATATATCCTTTTCAATATGAGCTTTAAAAAATACAATTTTAGTAATATTCTTTAGAACAGCAACATGACAATTTATATAAAGAACTGTATTGTTGAAATGAATTAACACAAGGCTACTAAAAATTTGCACAAAAAAGAATGGCTTATAATTGTCATTCAAACTATATTATTGTTTCACAACTGATCAAATAAGTAAAGATGTTTTAGGTGAACCCAAAATGTCTCAATGGGCCTTAATTGTGGTACATTTGGTGGATTATCATCCTTAGAAACATAGGTTATATTAAACTTCTTATAAGTTTCAATTGTTAGCTTTGCATAATGACAGCTTGTACCATCATGCTAAAATATATATTTTATATTTATGTGATGCAAATTGATGAAGGGAACAAGTTTATTTTCAATGCATTCTTTGGAATATATTTTTGCATAAATGGCATTATTCTTAATTGCAAAGAAAGGCTTTGATTTACCAAATCTACTGATTGCAATTCATACTAAAACTTTCGCTTGAAACTTTGATTTAAACTTATATTTAATATTATTTTCAATTTTGTCTTTACCTTGACTATAAAAGCCATCATTTCTTGGTGTGTTTTGGCTGCTCAATGTAAAATAGGACTCATCATTCATGAAAAATTCATTTGATGGTCAGATAAAAGTTTTCAAAAGTTTTAACAGTTGTTGTTTTTGCTTAATTATTTGAATTTCAGCGCTTTCTAGTGCTTTCTTTCTTTTGAAATATTCCATGTCCAAGTCCATGCATGTTAAAAATTTTATAAACATAACTTTTAAGAATTCCATATTTTAATGCAAGTTTTCTCTGGGAGATTCCAACTTTATTTTCAGCCTTGTTAATGAGTGAAGTAATTTTTCTTATGTCCATTTGTACATTTTTCTGCCGCTTCCCGACTTTCTTTTAAGGTCAATATTGTCGTCAACTTTTTCTATCTAAATAGAAGTTTCCAATAAGCTTTCGTTTGTTGTTTCCTTTAATTCCATTCATTTTGTTTATATATTTTAATTGCCGAAAATCAGTATCAGGTTATGAAATAAGAATGTCTAGTGAATATATTTAACTTCGAACTGCAGAAATATTCGAATTTATTTATGAGTTTAGAACGTTCAAATTTGGTGCAAATTTTTAGTAGCCTCGTGTTAACTTCAGATTGTTTAAAGACAAGTGATTCACTGTCTTTGTTTAAAATGAATCAAGAAAATTTCAAAGATAGGTCATCTCTGAAGTTCATTTAAGACACTTAACAACCTTTATAAAATAATTTAACCTTTATAAAATAATTTAAACTTAAAATAAAATCATATAATTCATTGTTTTTATACTTTTCTCATTGTTCATTTTAAACATTATTATATACTGTTTTCTATTATTGAAAATATCAATTAAAAAAGTAAATTTTATACTTACGCGATTCCAATAAAAGTGGCATGATTTGCATACAAAAACCCTCTAACCGTCGTGCAAAGAATGTATAAAGGTACCTAAAACAGAAATTTAAAAATAGCCAATAGCAAAATAAGATTTTATACTACCAACTAAGTCATTTAAAGCCAACCTGTAACTTCATACTATCAATAAGGTCAAACAAGCATAGCATCATGACTAAAAAGTTTGTGATACAATAAGGAATAACAGAAGTCCGTAAACTGTGGATATAATTTTCCTCTTTTGCAAGATGTTGTTTATCTATCATTCTCAAATCTGTAAAGGTTAGGCCTATGATAGGTGTTACGAGTATACCAAAGAACTGTAGATATCCAAAAAGATTTATAAATTTACTCACTACAAAAAAAATTATAGTAATATACAATCAAAAGTTTTATAAATTTAATTTTCTAAAATTACTTAAAGATATATATAACTCTAACCTTCACTCGTATTGTTTTGTGTCAATCTTTCTAAATTTAGTTGCAAAGAACCAATGAAACAAAGAAGTCTTAAATGTATAAACAATACAGATACTAATTCAATAATATAGATGGGAGTAAAAATTGATTGAAGAAATGTAGCTAAAAAAAATTTATTTGTTTGTTATATGTTTAACGAATAAACTAACATATAAAGTTCAAGTATAGTTTACATAATAACACAAAGACAGATACACACACACACACACACACACACACACACACACACACACACACACACACACACACACACACACACACACACACACACACACACATATATATGAAAAAAATGGAAAAAGTAATAAACAGTGTAATTTTACAGTTATTACTTTTTAAATATGTGTTGAACTGAGATTATTAGTGTTGTGATCTAAGCTAAAATTAGTTACAAGGAAAATGTTATGCTTATTTAACATTCTATATAAGATACACAATTAAATACAATATATAAACCATAAATCCACAGAATATTAAATGTAGATAAACTGACAGAATAATTTAAAGATGAAAATCAATTGTACAAACATCTCCGGGTTTTGAGACAAGATGCAAATAAAATGAATGGTAAAGTCGACTCTATAAATCTTAAATAGTGAACACTTGTAATGAGTCTTAAATAGTGAACATGTGAAAATAAATAGCATTATTTTATATAAAATAATATTATTTATTTCTGAATTTATTATTTTTTCCAGTTAATTCTAGCTACTTTAACCATAATTATTAGTTATAGGAGAAAAATTAAATTAAACTTTTTTTAAAGTTATATGTATATAACACTAATTTATTCATTTAAAACTATTTACCTTTAACAATATGTGTTTCTGAATTTGTCACTAATGAATTTATATTCAAATCATTACCTGCTTTAATTTCCTTCATATCATTACCTGCTTTAATCTCCTTCATATCACTATCTGCTTTAATCTCCTTCATATCACTATTTGCTTTGATCTCCTTCATATCACTATCTGCTTTGATCTCCTTCATATCACTATCTGCTTTGATCTCCTTTGATTTGGTATCATCTGCTTTAAGATCTGTATAGTTTTCTCTAGAATTAAAATCATTTATCTTAAGAAAAGCATTCAGAGAATGTGTCTATACATTTTGCCTTTAATAAAAAAGGGGTTCAATTTGTTCAATTTGCCTTGAATAAAAAAAAGGTTTCTAATAATAAAAATAACTAAAATTTGCTTTTTATTTAACTTTATAGTTTATAAAAGAGATAAATATAAATAAAAGAAAAATATGGAATCTATGGAATCTTGATACCAACTTGTTATTATTTTTTAGTTGATAAGCTTTTTTCTTTATTAACAAAAAATCTTCTATTTTTTAGTTAAAATCACTGCAAAGCAGCTGCTAGTATATGAAATTGTATAAAATGACCTGTTAGGATATGTAATTGTATAAAATCTGTTTTAAAATATCAACAATTAAAATATAAATCTTTATAATTTACTTTATAAACCATTCAAAGTGTTTAATTAGAATTTAACTCACATGAAACATAATAGTCTTTCATTAGCACATTAGTTGTACGTAATAACCAAAATAATAATATAAAAATTCATATATAAATATATAATAAAATCATTAACAGTCTTTAGGTTTAGTTTTATTAAACACACATTGTATTTAATGATAAAAAGTAGTCTTAATAAATATTGAGATTTTATTTAAAAATTCTTTGGAAATTTTATAAAGTAAAATTATTAGTTTTTCATATAAACAAAGTTTAGCTCCAATTGTATATAATTTTTTTAACAAAAAAAACTATATTTGTATTTCACCTGATGATTGCAATAGCATGACACTTAGAGTTGTGAAAATCACATTGTTTTATTTTATATTATATTATAGCTCTGACTTTCTTGATAGTATATGCACTTCAAAACAGCATCACTATATATAATATATAAGGGAGAACTTTAATGAATGATTATTGGATGAGACAAAATCAAATTCGCATTAGACACTTTGCAGAAGTGTCTATGGTTAGATATTCAAACTCTTGTGGTAAAAAGATAGATACAGCCATTCAATAGATTGAATGTTAGATACAACCATTTAATAGATTGAATGATTATTCCTATTAATGTCTAAGCATAATGTTATTAGATGATATTAATTTTTGAAGAACAAATAGTAATATAATAGAGATTATATTGTGTTTTGAAGAACAAATAGCAGTTTTAAAAAGCAATTTTGTTTTTCTGATTTGACAACTGAACAATGGAAAAATAAACTCTATCTTTGAATACGCAGTTGTCTCTAGTTTTAAAAATTTTAAACAATTCATGTTAAGTTAATGTTGTTTTTAGTTTGGCTCTTCATTTGTGGATAAAGTGGGAAGCTTATTAAATAGGACAAAGTAATGATTATTGAATGGAACATGTTCAAACAAACTGTTGATAAAAAAGCAAAAAAAAATATTTGAAGTTCAAAGTAATCAATCAATATATTTTCACTTTAATAAAAACTTTAAAAATTGGATTATAAAAGTAATTTAAAAAAACATTTTTCATAATCTTTCAAGTCCATCAATAGTTTATTTAAGAAATTTTTTTAAACTTAATTAGATATTTAGCTTGTAGTAATTTATTATACTTATATACATTTACAATTTTATATTTAACAAATTGGTTTACTTTTGATATTTAGTTTTGTTTTTGTAACTGTATTTATACATACTACATACTTACACAAATGTGTACATAGTTTGATCATATAACACATATGCCATGTGACATTCGCATATATTTGATTTTTATGAAGTTTTTAAATTCTTTTAGATGAAACCAAACACAAAATGAATTCAAAAAAATTCTTAAAATATTGAAGATGCAGTCAAAAGTGTTCTTAGGGTATGTCCATTTTCTTTTGGGTATGTCCATTCGAGATGTAGCTAAAAAATATAATTTATCAAAACCTACAGCAGGTATAGCTGTAAAAATAGCAAGATCTCTAAAGCTGCCAGAAAACTTTAAACACATTCTAAAAAATTTTTCACGCTTCTGATGAAAGTGCTATTGTAAATTACTTGCATAATGTCTTCAAATATGGTTTAACTAGACTGCATATTAGGCAGTTTACGAGTATAGTGTTGCATTGAATTTAAAAAATATACCTGATTCATGGCACCTAAATAAAATAGCAGGAAAGCAATTGATGGACAGTTTTTTGATGCATCATCAAAAATTATCACTACAAAAACCAGAAAAGTTAGCCTTGCTCGTACAACTGCCTTTAATGAAAATACTGTGTTCTTTAATGAACATACTGTGTCCTTTAATGAACATACTGTGTCCTTTAATGAACATACTGTGTCCTTTAATGAACATACTGTGTCCTTTTTTTTTACTTGTTAGAAGTTCAATTAAAATATAAATTCAAACTTGAATTTATTTTTAATGGAGATGAGACAGGGTTATTAACAGTACAGACCCTCCAAAGATTATATCAATTCATGGAACTAAGCCAGAATGTGGGATCTATCCATTCAATAGACAAATGTTTGGAGAAAGTGATTTCATATCAACTAGTGTTAGTGACAGACCTCTTTCAGTCAAGAAATCAGAAATTTAACAACCATAAAACCAACATTTATAAGAAAAAACAATCAAGCTGGTTCTTTGGAATTATTAAAATAGTTAGTCCGGAAAACATTTATCCATACCTTAAAGCACCTCCCAGAAAAGATTCTAGAAAAAGAAGATTACAGGGTAAAAGTACTATAACTCCAGAAAAAATAGTAAATGAAAGAAAAAATGCTGAAACTGGTTAAAATAACACAAAAAAACAAAAAAGAAAAATTGACTTCAGAGAAGCAAAAGAAACAGAAAACAGAAAAAAAAAATTTTAATTGTATTATCTGTAAAAAATGCGCCCATCAACCAAAAACAACAAAATACTTAGCAACAAGCATTATTATGAGTCTCTTCACTCTTTTTACCAATAAGCATATCGGAACTAATTATTTTGTTTTGTTATCAAATAATATAATGGTTATCAAACTATTTTCAATGTATAAACTAAATAAGTTTATCAACTTAAAAAAAGCATTTCACAATTATTTAATATAGCATAACTCTAGTATAAATATATATGGCTTTTTTAAAAAAAGAATAAAAAACAAAGAATAATGAATGAAAAGATTGCTGCCCAATGCTAAACCCTCAGTCGATGTAGCAGCACTCTGCTGAAAGTCAGGCTATTTGTCAGTCGATGTATTTACTGAAGCCCCCAGAAGCACGCTGTTTATCAGTCAATGTATTTACTGAAGCCCCCGGCAGCACGCTATTTATCAGTTGATGTATTTACTGAAGCCCTCGGCAGCAGGATATTTATCAGTCGACGTATTTACTGAAGCCCCCGGCAGCAGGCTATTTCAGTATGACATCAGACTGCTCACCTAAATTAGCAGTATAAGATATATATATATGTGTGTGTATATATATATATGTGTGTATATATATATATATATATATATATATATATATATATATATATATATATATATATATATATATATATATATATATATATGTATATATATATGCATATATATATATATATATGTATATATATATATGCATATATATATATATATATATATATATATATATATATATATATATATATATATGTATATATATATATGCATATATATATATATGTATATATATATATGCATATTATGTATATATATATATGCATATTACTCTAATATATATATATATATATATATGTATATATATATATATATATTAGAGTTAAGAACCTCTCTTCAGAATAAAAAAGTTGTATGGCTTCAGTGACATTTACTCATTCTGCTGTTCTATAACTTTTCTCTGTGCAATGCTAAAATGTTTCATATTTTTAAATGCTTCAACAAAAAAATTATTAAATTATTTTAAAATAACTTTATCTCCACAAATATTTTAAAAACTTTAACAAATATTTCTCCTTCTACAAAAGTTTCATCATAGAAATAAAATTATTTTGACTAAACAAGTCAAAATAAAGTTATTGATATGCTTATCATTAAGGTGCATATTAAAAAACTAATAAAGATTTAAAGCAGTAAAAGTGATGTAGAAAACAGCTTTAAATAATAAAATAAAAACAAGATTTTAAAACATAATAATAAATAATTGCACTGAAACCCTTGAGAAAAAAAACAAAGGAACTGAAAAAAGACAATTTAAAAAAATAGTTTTCTGTAACTTATGAATAAACTAATGAACTTTTTCTCAAGAAATTTTAAAAAAGAAAGTTATATAAAATAAAAAGAAATAATTATAAGAAAAATGATTATGATAAATAATGAAAGAAAATCATGAGTGATGAGTTAAGTGACAAGTGATGAGTTAAGTGGCACATGACGAGCTATAATCAAGGTTCAATCAATAAAAAGTAAATAAAAAATTTTTCTTGATTTAAATCAGATTTTTGTGATTTTTTATTAAATTTTTTTACATTTTTTACACTTGCATTTTTTAACTATAAACTTTTAATCATATATATTTAATTTAAACTATATTATAAAATCATACTTAAATCAATTTAAAACATTTTAAAATCTTTTTTAATGCTGATTATTTACCAATTGTTAAAGATTCAATCAATTATGTTAATTGATTTCAATTCAATCAATAAGTTTATTGATTTCAATTCTAATTAAGCAGTTTTTTTAGATGCACCATTGAAAACACCAAATGATAAAAATATTCATTTAATGCCTGCTTATGAAGCAACAGCAGTAAGTAACTGATCAACAACTCCCAGTCATTCCTGAATCACACAACTATTATTAGATTTCCAACTATCACATGGTTTTATAGTTTGAGCAATGTTATTATTTAGCATAAACTTTTAAAATGGTGCAACTTCTACTTTAAAATTAACCAAAAACCAAAGAAAATCCTAATTCTTTGAAGATGCAATTTCAAAATGCATTCCAATCTTTATTTCTTTATCAGCTCTTTACCTCTGTTAATCTCTGTTGAGATTAACAATATTATCCAAGAAAGGAGATGAGGTCATTGCCTGCTGTATTCTTTTGCTTAACTTTGTTTTAGCATCTTGGCTAAGCTTAGGTATTAATTTTGTCTGAAGGTTTTTCTATATCACTACACTGCCACCACCAGTACAACTGTTCCTCTTGGTCAGGTCAAATGCAACAGCAATTTATTTAAGCATTTGTAATAGTTCTTCTGATTTTAAGATGCCCCAAGATATCATTGTGTTCTTTTTAACATTCTAGGGCATTGTCAATCAAACTTGATTGGCCAGAATTGATAATCTGATATGAAAACCTCATTAATTGTTAAACGGCTGTTATTTCCAGTGCTGTACTAATACTAAATTATACAGTTATTTTATGTTACTTAAATTAAATGAATTTAAATTATATATTATTTAAAGTTTATAAATAATTAAATTAATTTAATTAAAAAATAAATCAAAAATAATCACAAAAACAACTTAAATCAAAAATTTAATTTAAATCATGATTTTTTATTTATCCGATTAAAATCATGATTTAAACAGATTTTAATCAACAGATTCAAACAAATCAATTTATATCAAACCCTGATTTAATAATGAGAGACACAATGATGACACCCTGATTATAATGGTAAAAAGAAATTCAACACAAAGATTGTGATTTATATCTTTTAATTGTAAAATAATTTTTATACAAGTAAAATGAGACATTATAAATGTTTACTTTATAACGAAATGAGATATTTTTAAGATTAGGATTTTTAAAAGGTAATTTTAAATTCAATTTCATATTACCTTTCATTGTTTAGATTGTTTACACTCGCTGATATTAATTGTTTTTTAGAAACACTGTCATTTAAAAGAGATCGTGAACATTCGAGTTCTTCTTCATTTGACCATCTTTTTAACTTATCATGGGAAGGAACCAGGAAAATTGTTATAAAAGCAATTAACAGTGATGAAAGTCCACTATAGACATACAATGTATAATGAAACTCCACTCCAACATCGTAGAGCAACTAAAACAATAAATTTTAAAAGTAAAAATTTACTTCTACTTATAAAATGTTATTAAAAAAAGTTTAAGAAACTACATGTATATGAATTTGTAAATTATTAGTATCTAAAAAATCTTAATTTGCTTTCATAAGAATGGTAAAGAACCTTATAAAGACTACATATGAAGTCTTACATAGCTCCAGAAAAATATACTAAATCTGATCAAGTTAATATTTTTCATAAAAAACTTAATAAAATAAAGTTATGAAACTAATAATCTTAAAAACAACAAAATAAATTTAGTTTAAACAAGCTGTCAGAGATCACTTAATAGAAACATTAAAAATTGTTTATCTTATGAGTCATCTATAGTTTGAAAAAGATTGCAAATTTAAAAATATCATTAACACTAATATATTAAATCCTAATTTAGGCCACCAATCAGACAATTTTAAAATCTAATTAGTTTCAGGGAAAAGAAAAAAAAAAATTCTGACCTCTTAAAATACAAAAATCAGGCAAATACATGTAAAAACCTGGTTATAAATTCAACATTGTAACAAAAAGTTTAAAAAAATAGAAAAGAAAAAAGAAAGAAATTAGATCTACTGACAACCTAGTTGTACAAAATGCAGCTAATCAGACTAGTATAAAGAAATGGCCCAATGGTACCACTTAAATATCTGGTGACTCCATGCTAATGGGAGCCAAAGAAGAAAAAAAAATATGAGTTAGATAAAGTCCAAGTTTTTTGTGGTGCTGCCATAGTGCTACCATTGTGCTACCATTGAGAAAATCCTTCAAAAATAATTCTCCGTATTGGGAAAAAAAACAGTTTTGTTAGTGATTTGTCTGAAATGGCTATGAATAAATTAAAGGATCTTATTGACATTATATAGAACAATAATTACTTTTTGCAAAACTATTTTATCAACACTAATTTGTCATTTCAATAATGCTAAAGCGTAATTGACTATGTTATAATAACAAGAAAGATTTCAAACTTTGTTTTACAGATAACTCTAATTTGACTAACAAACACCTTGGCCATGAAGGTCTTCATTTAAACACATAAGATTTGGTTAGACCAGCAATGAATTTTATTGTAAATCTGTTTGACATAACTCCTCTAATAGCATTGTTTACCAATTTCACTTCAGTTATCCTAACAAAGGAATACTGAAAGTAAAATACAAAGTCATAAATTTGATTTAGATAAACTTAGGGCAAAAATATGCCTTAAAAATGCTAGCTTAGCCTTCCTTAATATAAACTCACTTTGTAATAAGACAGATGTTGCAACATTTATAAATAAATCCGTTGATATATTTGTTATTAGTGAAACTAAATTAGACAACTCGTTTCCTATAACCCAATTCTTTTAAATGATTACAAAACTTCTATTAGCCTTGATCTCTCAATGGAGGCATACTTGTGTATATAAATGTACATATTCTATCAAGTTAAATAAAATAACACTACAGAATGGCAAATTATTATATTAGAAATTAAATAAGTCAAAAGTTGTTTTTTACAACTCCACTGCACAATCATATCAGAAAATGTTATTAAAAATTGCAAAAAAATTAAAAAATAAAATTTAATCTTAGACTTCGTTAACTCCACAAGATTGTTCAAAAGGTAACATGGTAATTGTAAAGAAAATGTATTAAATGAAAAAGAAAATGTCAATAAAAGTTAGACATTTGCTTTTTCATTTCACATTTAAAGTTAATTTCAATTAAAGTATTCATCAAAATGATATGGGATATTAATGATAAAAAGTCAAAGCAAATACATAAAATGATTGACGATTGCTATGATGATTGTTTTAGATAACCGACCATATAGTATTAGTAATACTAAATGATTGGTTATCATATACTGCTAAAAGAACTAGCCATGATTAGCAAATTATTAGCACCACCATCATCTTCTGCATTTTTGATGAGATTGTTTTCTGAATATGGAACTATTTATGAAAAAAAGCAATTGAGGTTGTTACCTCAATGCAGAGAAATGCTATTGCTTATACATAATAATGCAAATAAATTCATAAATGAGTAATAAAATCTGTATTTCTTGTGCACAGTTAATTCTTAATTATTTGAACTATATAACTCGAACAAAATTTTTTTTTGAATCTACTAACATTAGATTATTTTAAAAGATTAACACTTTATAATGCCAATCTAGCTGACCTAAGAACGTTGCTTATAGCGGGTGATAGCGTACACATTAAGGTACCTTATGATGCAAATTTTGAAATCTTTTAATTTTATCTGCATAAAATAATTTAATTTGAATGTTTAAATAAAATGGAATTTTTATTTTATAGTGCAACAAAATACATGAAGAATGAAAACCACTTTATATAATACAATAAAAATGAGTGCAAATGTAGCATATGGCCACACCAAACTCTGCATAAAATTTAAGCCGGATTGGTTAGCTCTTTATAGATTTTTGGCAGTTTTAATTTATATTTTGTTAGTTTTTTGCTACTTATACCTCAAAACATTACCGATTACTGTGATATTCGGTCATTATTTTAAAAATAATTGTTACATGAGTGTTCTACTATGTAACACCAACAATTTCAATTTATTATTTTAATTTATATTAATTAACTTGTAATTGTTTCATTGCTACAACTACCATTTTCATTTCACCAAATTATTGGTTTGCTATTTGAAGCGTGGTTTGATTTGGCTTATGCATTACGTGAAAATATCAGCATTATCTGGTGTAAACTGTCAAAATGCATGAAAAATGTTAAAAAATGGTGGAAAAGCTATATAAAACTTTTGTTATTTGTTTTATTGCTACAACTACCATTTTTATTTATAGACCAAAATATTGATTTGCTATTTAAAACAGTTTGACTTGACTTATGCATTGTGTGAATTTATGCAAGGTATAAACTACTGGCAAAATGCATAAAGGTAAAGGTTTGCTCCACCAAAGCTTTTAAATAAAGTTCAGGGGAAACCTTCAATCTTTAGCAGCAAAAGATGCCAGAGCAGCCAAACAAATTGCACATCAAGTTATTTCCAATAAAGAATTATCCCCTGAAAGAACTATTTGACTTGCTAAAGCATCTGGCGGGAATCCACTTACAATTACCCAAGGTAAATATTTATACTTAAATAATTTTTACATATATATTCAAAGAAAATATTTGGAAAAAAAAACAAGATAGGTTTCAGGAAGTATATTTTTAACAATGTAAAGTTTTAATGACGTTTGTTTAATTAATAAAAATAAATTATGATCACGAATATGTTTTCGGTAACTGATAAATAATTAAAAAAAATTCTTTATTGTTTAAAAACATTATTAAAAAGAGTTCACAAAATAAATAAGAAAAAATTTATTAACAGTTAATAAAATAACCAAAAACCAACTGTAAAATTATAAGAAAATAAACAAATATTATGTTACGTTTTATGAAAAAAATATTTTTTTCAAAATAAAATTTAGTTTATATGAGCTCCAAAATGATGTTGGTAAAGGTTTCTCAAGTTTAGTCTAAGCATTGTTAAAACTGCATTAAGGGTAGAAAACGCTCACCGCCTCAAAAACCTAAAAAATGGAGTTAAACTAATTTTGGCTTGCAATTTAAAAGTTGCAAATATAGTATGTGGTCATCAAATTCATTCAAGTATGCACCCTTGTACATGGTGTAACATCAAATCCAAGTGTCTTACCAAATCTGAAAACCTGCGAACACTGGGCTCAATCAAATCTAGTCTCGCATCTTTTCAGCAATCTGACTAGGTTGTTGCTCATGCAAAGTTGCTTGGCAATGTCATTTGAAAGTCAATCATCAGTGGACCTGACAATCAGATTTTGGAAATAATGATAACTGGTGCAAGCGTAACACCTAAAATTCTCACCGCTTTTTACCTCATCAAAGATTTCATCATTTGCAAAGGATCCCTCTTGGGTACCTATAGAGAACAAACTGTCAAAACTGGTCATCAAGACTTTTATAAACATTGGTCAAGGTATAAACGAAACAACAATCATCTAAAGTACAAAGAAAGATTGTTATGCTGCAAAACTGATCTGAACAGTAAGCATCTTTAAAGAAATGCTACCATAATTAGATTTGGCAGCAGAAAATCATAGCTTACAGTTTATAATGAACATTTTAACCATTTTAATCCTTAACTGCTTTTAGTAATTATGAATTTTCATATGTAAAAATATTGAAGAGTATTTGACAAAAAAAGTATTTTAAGCTATTTTGAATAGCTTTCTTTTTTTTAGAAAATGAAAAACTATGTTTTACAACTTAATCAGGTGTTATTTGATGGCAATATAATGTAAAAAATAATGTTTATATAGTTGTTTTTTCATTTCATTTTGAAAGTCAATATATTTAAGAAAGTTTCAAGGGCCAATAAAAAATCTTTTAACAAAAACGTTTTTTTTTTTTTTAACCAACTAATAGTCTTTTTGCCAGGTTTTGCACTTTTTTTTGCATTTTGGTAGTAGTTTATACTTTAGGAAATGTTGAGATATTTAAGCTATGCATAAGCCAATTCAAACCACGCTTCAAATAACAAATCAATATTTTTGTCTATAGAATGAAGATAGTAGATGTAGCAATAAAACAGATATAATAAAAGTTGTTGATAGTACATAGTAGACACTCGTGTAATCTTTATTTTGAAAGTAGTGATCAAATATCACAGTAACTGTAATAATATTAGAAATAAAAAGATAGATTATCACAGTAATTGGTAATATTTTAAGGTAAAAGTAGCAAATAACTAACAAAATATAAACTAAAACTGCCATAAATCTTTAACCAATAAACCAATCTGACTGAAATTTTATCCAGAGTTTGGAGGGGCCATATGCTACATTTGCACTAATTTTTATCAAATTATATGTTGAGGTTTTCATTCTACAGGTATTTTTTTTTTATCGCACTATAAAATAAAAATTCCACTTTATTTGAACCTTCAAATTAAAATAATCTATGCAGATAAAATTAAAAGATTTCAAAAATTGCATCAGAGTACCTTGATCTGTACACTATCACTCCATGTAAGTGCATTCTTGGGTCAGCTAGGTTGTCATTATCAGGATTCGTGTTAACCGCATTATTCTGTTAATTACCAAATGGTTTGATCAGGTCTAAACTGCAGTCTTAAAGATACACACAAGATATCTTTAAGACTGCAGCTATAGTAAAACTGCAGCAAAATAACAACCTTTTTTTATTATTTATTAACATGAAATATCTAGCATTGCCAACCAGATTATTTTATTGTCCAACTGGATACCAGGTACCAGATAATATACAAATCCACCATTTAAGAAAAATCTGTTGACAATAAAACTTACCTAAGGAACTTTGATGTTGCAAAAAATTGTTGCTACCTTCCTAAGGCTTAATGTATAAAGGTACTGACTTTGTTTTGTTTATATGTACTTCAATTTGAAACTCTCTAGACTATGATACCATGTTGTATATAAGTTTGTTTCAAAAAACTTATTTAAAATGGCAATATTAGGTCTAGGAATTAATTCATGCGCTTTTTAATTGAAAATTGAAGGTTTATTTCAAAAACTAAATGGATGAATACATTAATGAAAATAGTGTCCATCGCTAGTCACTACTTTTGCCCATCTTTCCGGCAATTTACGAATTCCGTGTCGAAAAAATGCTTCATCCTTAGAAGTGATCCAATCAGAGACCCATTTTTCGATATTTTCTGAAGAAGTGAAGCGCTGTCCAATCAAATCGTTATTCATGCAATTGAACAAGTAGTAGTCAGAAGGAGCAATGTCTGGAGAATATGGCGGGTGGGGTAACACTTTCCATCCGACATTTTCCAAATAGTTTTTGACAGGTTTTGCGACATGTGGTCGAGCGTTATCATGCTGAAAATATATTTACATGCTGAAAAATGAGTTTATCATGTCTGTTACCCCAATCTGGCCGTTTTATGACCAGAGCTTGCTTCAAATGCATTAATTGTCGTCGATAACGTTCTCCATTAATAGTTTCACCAGGTGTCAGAAGCTCATGGTACACCACACCTTTCATATCCCACCATATACACAGCATAAATCACACCATATACACAGCATAAATTCGATGCAAAAATCCCTTTCTTTTCTGTCTTTCAAGCAGCAATTCACAAATGGTCTTTCTTCTTTCCACGTCTCTGTCTTTCAAGTCATGCGGAACCCAATGAGACATTTTTTGAATCATACCCATGGCTTTGAGGCGTCTGGAAACTGTTGATTGTTTAACTCCTAACGATTTTGCAATGTCCTCTTGCGTTTGACAAGAATCCTGATCGAGCAATCCTGCCAATTCTGCATCTTCAAATTTTTTCGGCTGTCCTGGTCGCTCTTGGTCTTCCAAACAAAAATCACCACTTTTAAACCGTGCAAACCACTTCTGACACGTTCGCTCAGCTAGAGCATGGTCACCATAAACTTCAACCAAAATACGATGACTTTCGGTAGCACTTTTCTTCATGTTAAAGTAATGAAGAAGAATACCCCGCAAAAACACTTTATCAGAAACAAAAATCGACATTATCAGTTAAATTAAAAATAGTGTTGTTTACGCTTAAATCAAATGATTTATAATGAAAATGATGCGCAATAACAGTGATTTTCGCACGCATGCGTGGCTAAACGAGAAAATAAGCTAGTTTTGTAATCCCTTGTCAAACCGCACAAATTAATTCCTAGACCAAATAATTGCTATGTAAAATTTGTCACCTTTTAATTCAACTTTCTTGTTTATTAAACTTTAATTGTTTCTTGTTTTTTATTTATTGTAAATATAATGTAAATTACAAAAAGTGAAATTTAGATCTTGTGCAGGGGTATCTTTTTATTTACAAGTCATTTTTATCCACTTATTTTTTAACAATATTGTGTTGGTGTGTGCTGCCCACAAAGTTATATGTGTTAATTTTAATTAGTTTTCAAAATATAACCAACGGTAAATAAAGTTTCTAAATTAAATTGAAAATAAAATGATAGTATAATTATGTTAATTATGCTGATTATATTGAAGGAGAAATTTTTAAATGATACTTTTGTTTATATCTAGTTTTTCAAACAAAATTATTTCATCAACTTTAGGCTTATATTTGTTAAAGACTATAATTTAATATAAAAAATCAATCATGATTATAATTGATATTTTAATCATGATTGATTTAATAGATGTTTGTAAATGTTTTAATTTCTAATTTTTTCATTTGTTTTTTTATTACAAACTCGAATGTGCATACCCTGCTCATACAAATTTGTAAACAAATAATAATTTGAAATAAATATATGGATAAATGAATATAATGGATATGGATCTCTAGTGGAAAACATATTAAGGGTTTTAAATAATGTGATAATACTAAATTGACAAAAACAGACTTTCAATGTCTTAACAACAATGAACTTAAAATGAATTTTAAACGAACTTAACAATGCTTTTTTTTTTTTTGTTACATTAAAAATCAGATATTTTACCTACATTACCTTTTCTGTTTCTGTGACATTTTTTAGTACTTCTTTGTCACAGGGACTAACTTTTTTTCTAGAGAAAATTCAGTCCCGAAGCAAAGTCTCATTTGTGAAATTCTAACATTTTTTGACCTGAGCTCAAATTATTCTCAACTTCTTTATAATGTAATTCAAAAATTTCAGAGACTATTCTCCAAAACTTTCAAAAATATCTTATTAACATCAGGATATTCAGCATCAAATAAAGGTTATCAAGTAACTTATAACAACTGAATAAAAAATAGAAAATCACCTTAAAAATAAGCAGCACAACAGCGGAAGAATCAAAAGCTCCATTTAAACTGCACATTACAATTGCCCTTCTTCTCCATAATACAGTATTGCTAATCTAAAAAAAAAAAAAAATTTAACAGCTCAAAAAAAACGCATAATGTATAACTATCATAATTAGAGTAATTAATTATATTTCTGCAGCAAAAAATATTGGTAATAGGAATAGTGGATTGAACACATTCTAGTAATGCTCTTAACTTAATTCTCTCAAGCCACCAGGCACAAAGGTTTGTCTCTATAGACTTTGTATTATGCTTAAATTTTAATTGATATAAAATATGATCAAGTATTTCTTTTGAAAAGTCATTCAAATGTGAATTCCAAGCTGTTGCAGTTTAAATCAAATTTTTTAATTATTTACTTATATACTATATAGAAAACAACAATATTTTTTCTATATAGTATAGAAAAAATAAATAATAACAAAACTCTATTTTTTCTAAACATAACTCATTTTCAAAAATAAATTGGGTTTCGTTAGTATTTATTTTTTTGCTTTACTTTGGTATTCAGCACTCTAACCATGAAATATTTACATAATTTCTACAATATATATATAGATATATATATATATATATATATATATACATATATATATATAAATATTGATATATATATATAGATATTGATATATATATATATATATATATATATATATATATATAAATATATATATATATATATATATATATATATATATATATATATATATATATATATATATATATATATATATATATATATATATATATATATATATAGATATTGATATATATATTGATATATATTGATATATATATATATATAGATATTGATATATATATATATATATATATATATATATATATATATATATATATATATATATATATATATATATATGTATATATATATATATGTATATATATATA
>NC_088930.1:8122500-8250000 GCF_038396675.1 Hydra vulgaris | reverse complement strand
ACTTTTATTTGTAACAATCAGATCACTTTTTTTTAATACAGTCTGATGTTATAACCACTTTAAAGAATAGATCAAACAAAACTATTAAAGCTAGTAAAAGTATTAATTTATTTAACTTAATAAAATAAAATAAAGTAATTTAAATAATGTATATAAGAATCCTTACAAATTCAAAAGTTGATATTTTACAAACTGTGATGAAAATCAGAATAATTAAAGTTAATTCAATTCAACATAGATTAAAGTTTTGTGTTAGCTTAATTTTGGAAGTTTCTTGTTTTAAAGTTCTCTTGGACTTTTCAAGTTTTGTCTTGCGTAAAAGATAATTTTTTTTTAATTTCTTCTCTTTCTGGAGTGCCAGTGAGAATCTTTGATTTGCCAAATTTTCTGCCTTTATTTGTTATTTTGCAAGGTAGAGCTTATGGAAATGGTTTACAAATTCAGGTGTTATTGTGTAGCTTAATTGTAGGGTATTAATTTTTTAGTTCTAGGGAAATAATATTTTAGTTTTGGCCTCAATTGTATCATCTTAGTTTTTAACAATTATGTCATCAGATATGCTAGAAAATTGATGTATAACAACTTTATGAAGATCCTCAGTTAGATATACTAAATGTTTCTGTCAGAGGACGATTAGTTACTTGGGCAAACAGGAAGTCATTGTCACAGAAAGCATTTTGTGAAAAAGATTATATTCTAGCTGTGGAAAAACTAGAAATAATCTTCCTGTTAATATATGTAGTAGTATAACCTGATATCAATATGCCAACTGAATCATGTATTATTATTGTTTTACCTGAATTGAATAAAACCTAATCATTCTGACAAGCAGACAATTTATGATTGAAAGAACCATTACCGGCTACATCTAAAGGTTGCATACGATAAGTGCAGTGGGGAGAAAAACTTAAAACTACCATTCCATTTTCACAACAATAATTGATGGCATCTAATGAACAATGGCTTTCATGATTATTCATTAAAAGTAAAACTGGATCATTTTTTGTAAATTAAACTAGTTTTTTTGTATGTTCTAAAGCTTTAAAAAACAATTTTACTGTCATGCAGCCACTTCTTGGACTGTTTGCATATCCTATACAACCAGGAGGCTCTTCTCTTATCATGGTATCATGAAACCTTGCTCTAGAAATATAAACGCAGAGAGAATGAAATTTCCGATGGCATTTCCTATACTGCACATAGTAATTAGCTGCCCACATTCAGCAGACACACACTGTCCCACTTGTTTTATTCCATATTGTGCTAAAATATTATTGGATAATTGTAGTACTGTTAATATGTTGGTTTCATCAATATTATAAATTCTATCAGGAGTGAAACTATGCTTTTTTAAAATCTTTTCATAGTTGTCAAAAAACTGATTTACATTGTGCTGATTAAATTTTGTTGAACAAAACAAATTTATATTTTCATGTTTACAAAGTGAAAGCTCGTTATGAAATTTCATAAAATCCTTTAACAACTCTATACCAGCTGGTATATTTTCTCTTCATAATGGTACATTTGGTAAGTTTTATAGCATTTTAAAATGCTAATTTCCCTTGCTATAAAATTATAAAATTTTGTTAATATATTAATTTTCATATAGTAATTTGTATTTTAGACTTAATTACACAATGCTCAAAAATCATCCAGAAAATGTAAAATTTAAATTCCAAAGTAATAAAAGCCAAACTTTTTTAACTAGAGCTACCATTAAAAATTAAATTAATTAAATTAACTTTACTCTAATGAAATTAGCATTGTTTAATTCCAACCTGGCAGTGATAAAAATTAAATAAAGTGTTTTTGTCTAACCAATTTTCATGTTATCATAAATAAAACTGTCACAGCATCCCAAGACAGTGAAAAAATTGAAAAAAATTGAGAACCAAGCTAATGTTCCTGAAACTTGTCTAATCGAATAAATTTGGATTGATTTAAAAAAAACCAAGTTTACTATAATAATTATGAAGTTAAAAATATAAAATTATAACAATAATAACAATAAAGAGTACTCTTTGGAGAATTTATAAGACTTTATATTTATGAGGATGCCATTGACCATAAAAAGACTAAAAAAAAAGAAGTTATTAAACTAAACTTAGTATAAATAAATAAATGACAGCTATGTTTAATGCAAAGTTTAATATGAAGTTTAGTATAACATGCATTTATACTTGAATTATTTATAACATGTAAAATATTATGAAAAAAAATTAGGATTTTTATTTCTTTTATAAAAATTTCCTAGAGTTAAGATTCTACATCATTTTTTTAAAATATCTTAAGTTTATTATTTTTTCAAACTTTTTGCCACAGTATTTATTACGATCTAAAGTTGTTTTAAAAATGTATTTTGCTATGCTGTTTTTTTGATATGCCAATGTGCAATTTCTTTGTTTTAATGGAAGATCAGCTGCACAGCTATCGTCTGGTGTAAAAAAATTCTATGTCTGCTTTAATAGATACAGCCACTTAAAGTTTTTTAAAAAGTACATACTTAAAGGCTATGGTTTCTAGACAACGGACAATTTTTGATTTTTGATTTCATTTTTGCTGGTAAAACTCACAGCTGACTATTATAATCATGTTGACAAAAAACATTGAAGCAAAAAACAAAACTCTCTGATAGACAAAAATATAGAAGCAAAACACTGCCAAAAACTCTCTGACAGCAATCTTAACTTGAATGATAAAACTTAATTAGGCACTTTTGTTCAGAATTTTTATAACATTTGATGAGCTCAAAAAATCATCTAAAGCTTTAAACTTAAGAGATAAACTTCCAAAATCTACTATCACTAAACAAAAAATTGTCAATAATTATATCAAAACTATTTGACAGTTATTAAAAAAAGAAATATCAAAATATAAACTAAATGAAAAAAAAGGTTTAGTATTACCTTTAATGTACTACCTTAAATATACCTTAAATATATCAATACATAAATATAAACAAATCTTCACTCAGAGTCAAAATGACCACTAAACAAAAATGTGTAATAGTTTTAGGTAACAAATTGAATCAGTGTAGTTTTTTGTTGGAGAAGAATATTGTTTGTTTAAGAAGTGTCTGTGCAGCAGCTATGCAGTAAGTAGGAAAATAATTGCTCAGCATTTGTGTTTGGCCCATGCAAAACAACATGCAGTTGTAGATGTTCTATATAAAAAAAGAAACAGATAGATATAAACAGCACTTTGAATTTATTTTTGACATCAATTTCCATTCTGATACCTAAAACACAAAAGCTATGATGCTTTAAAAAAAATTGAAATTAGAGAAAGGGTTACTAATGAATTATGAAATACAAGAAAATAACACATATAATCAACTTGATTTCTTTATACAAAAATACTCATGTTTACCATTAAAAAATGATGGACTACAGAATAAAGCAAATCTCTAATTCAAAAAAGAATATTACTTAATTGCATATTCCAAAACTAGATTGAACAGCCTTTTAGCAATGCTCAAACATTTTAAAAATTTAAAATGATTAGATACTTGTTTAAAACCAAGTATAAATATCACAGACCAACTTGGAAATTTGCAGACCAACTTTGAAATTTGCAAGCTTTAAAATATATCTTAGCACTTCTTCTAGTAAAATTAACCATTAAGTCATTTTGTCACAAAAATGCCAACTTAAATTTTGACACACTAATGGCCAAATTAAAGGCCAGAGTTGCTGAATTTAATAAGTTATCTACATAAAGCACTCCAAAAGGATATTAGAAATACAAACTAATAATAACAAAATTCAATTTTCCACATTTTCTAAAACAAATATTCTCAATTGATGGGTATTCTAAATCAGAAATATCTTTGAATTCTACGTGCAAATTCTTTATTTTGAGGTTAATCAAGTCGAAACTGATTAAACAGTGAACTTTGAGAAATTAATGAAAAAAGAGTTAAACAAAGCCACTTGTAAACAAATGAACATGTTGGTCAGGAATTAACCAGAATCAAGTTTCTAAAAAACGAAAATAACAGTTTGTACAATTTTAAAGTTTTTGATGATTTTTATTTACTTTTATTATTTCTAAAAAATAAATTTAATATTACATTTTATATAATAAATTTATAGACTTTGCGTATAGGTTTTAGTACCCATATTATATTGCTATAACACCAAAGTACTGGTATTGTTCTTTCTTTGACAACCTGAAAATTTGACTAGTCCCTCCCAATTACTTTTGCACAATCTTCTACCACTAAATTTTGATATTCTACATCCAATGTAACAGATTATTATAAAGAGTAATTTAACTATTTAAAGAGGTAGTTACAGGGTTATTCCATAATTAAAACCACTTTATTTCATAATCTAAACCACTTTATTCCATAATTAAAACCACTATATTCCATAATTAAAATCACTTTATTCCATAATTAAAATTACTTTATTCCATAATAAAACCATTTTATTACAAGATTATAAATACTTTGTTTAATAAAATAAATAAATTATGAAAAATTATAAAAAACATTTTCCACAAATTTTTTCAAGTTCAATATTTACTTTTAAGTGAAAGAATTTCTAGACAATGCCAACAATAAATATTGCCTAAGATGCTTGTAAAAATTAGCAAAACTACCTGATCGGGTGTCTAGTAGATAGCAAACGCGCTCTTTTATCGTGTTTCTTGTTTTTGCCAATGGTTTCATTCTCTCATAAATTGTTTTTATTTCACCAAAAACTTCCTCTATGGGATTCAATTGGGAAGAATAGGCAGGTAAAAACTGGAATATAATCCGATTTTCATTTAATAATCTCAACACATCTCTGTTGTGATGACATTTACAATTATCCATGATAAGAACATGATTTGGATTGCTTCTGAAATATGGAATAAGATTTTGTGTAATAAAATTTTTAAATCTTTCTGAATTATAAGCACCATCACTTAACTCATAAGAAACTATTCCATTAATATTAATAACCATCATCAAGCTAATATTTACACCTTTGCTGGCTGGGACAGTAACATATGCTTTTTTATTTACCAATGAATATCCATAGTTAGTAGTGGTGTGCAGGTTAAAACCTGTTTCATCTAAAAATACTAATTGGTCATAATTATAGTTTGCTAATTCTCTTGCAAATAATTGCCTGGCGTCTAAAATTCTCGGAGAATTTCTTTCAATTGGTACTTTTGTTAGCCTCTTTCTAGTATATTCCTTCTTTTTTTTAATTTTACTTACATAACTTTGTGAGCGATTGATTCCAATATTATTTAAATTTTCCACAATTTCTTGCTGAACATAACTACTGTCATTATTTAAATATGTGGCTATTTCATTTTTTATTATACTGTTATCCTTAAATTTTGGCCCTCTTTTGGCACCTAATATTCCTATATCTGTAAAACCATCATTAATTTTTTTAATTAATTTACGTACACAGCTGTAGGATAAGTTGATTAATTCTTGAATTTCTTTGTTAGATTTTTCAAGATCTAAAGATCTTTTAACATTTTTAATTATTTCGCTAGTAATTTCAATTTGGGTCTTTCTTTCTTGTGTCATATTTGGGCAATTTTTTTAAGTTTATATACTTTAAAATAAAGTGGTTTTAATTATGGAATAAAGTGGTTTTAATTATGGAATAAAGTGATTTTAATTATGGAATAAAGTGGTTTTAATTATGGAATAAAGTGGTTTTAATTATGGAATAAAGTGGTTTTAATTATGGAATAAAGTGGTTTTAATTATGGAATAAAGTGGTTTTAATTATGGAATAAAGTGGTTTTAATTATGGAATAACCCTGTAATTAAAATAATTAATAATAAATTGAAAAATGTATAAAAATAAATTTGTTTAAATTTATATGCCATCATTTAAATGGGTTCTAACTTTTAATTAGTATTACACTTGAATGTGTGGAAATATTTTTTTTGTGGTTAATTTTTCAACACAAACATAAATAGTTAATATATATAACTATATAATTTTTTTAGAAAGAAATTATTTAAAAAATATTTGAAGTTATATATATTAACTTAATAATTATATAAATAAGGCTATCTATAATTTAATTTTGAAATTTGTAAAAAAAAAAAATTATAATTTGAATATATTCTGTAAATTCAGCATTTTAATTCATAAAACCTTTTGTAAAACATGTCTTACTCATACTAAATGCTTTTCTCCTTCTTAAAATTTATTTTTGATAAACACAAACTACTTGCATTTTACCTTCAATAAAATGCAAGTATTTTAACAAAATACTTATATAATAAAATAAAACATGCTTAAGTATTATTTCTCAAGTTTTAGTTCTCAAACGGAAACATATACAATTCCATTAGAAATTTTATTTTAAATGATCATTTTTAATTATCATAGTTAAATTGATCATTTTTAATTACCCAATTAAATTGAGATTCAATTAATCAATTGAAATTAAGATTCAAATAAACTGTATCACTGGTATTAACTGAAACAACAACAAAAAATAAAACAAAAAAGCTATTAAAACAAAAAATAATTTTAGAAATATGAATTTCTAAAGTAAAATTGTATTAAAAATGTACAATCAATGTGCAAGTATATGTGCAAGTATATAGTACCAGTATAGAAAGATCTGCTTGACTTTCAAACAGCTTTAAAACTCAGAAATAAGACAGGAGTTAAAAAGGCTAATAAGCACATTAACTAATAATTCATCAACAAAATTATTACAAAGTAAGTTTGAATGCTAGTTGTCAATATGTCAGTTTTATATAAACAATAAAATCTTTTTAATTATAACAAATTAAGGAATTTAAAAACATTTTTTTAACTGTGTAAATAATTAATTAAATAAATAATTGACTTTCTTAGTTTTTCCAAGTCAAATTATCTTTATAATATATGTTATACTAATTCTCTACCTTAAAAATTTACAAATAATATATTAGGTGTTAAAAATTTAACACTTAAACATAAAAAAAAACCTATATGTTATTATTATCTAAATTAAAAACCTAAATATTATTATTCAAATAGTAACTTTTAAATGTAAAAATTTTTATCATTTATTTTAACTACCCTACATATACAAATATAAAACAAATTTGCATTTACCTGAAAAACAGTCAATGTAATAATAATTCCTCCAATTGAAATTGCAATAAAACTAGGAAACAAGTACTCCTCGTTACCTACACTTTCAATTAGAATCAACTAAATATTAGAAAATAACTTAATAATAACAATAAAGTTAATAATAATAATAATAATTATTAGAGTTAATAACAATTAACTCTAGCAACAAATAACATTTGTAACAATTAATTACCACTAGTTATGATTTAACTAAAGAACAACTATATTGAGTTAACTAATGATTTTCCTTCATTAACAAACAATTACCTCGTGTAATGAATGTTAAACCCATGCATCCTGTAATAAGAATTGGTCTAAAAAGAAAAAATTTAAAATTTGTAAGTACTAATTTTTAATTCAAATTTTCTTTTATACTATAGTAGCACCTTGAGAAGGTGACCATAAATAGCACAACCAGCCAAAAAAAATTAGATTTCTAAAAAATCTTTTGGGGGATAAGATGGTTTAAACTTTTACATAAGACCAGTGTTGTGCCAGACAGCTGGTGTCCTCCCCAGCCCCACCCTCTAAAAAAAAAAAAAAGTTGGTTTTTGGCCCTACACTATGCATTAAAAAGTTGAGATAAAAGACAGAACACATGTTGGTATTACTCATTCCACATGCATGATCAGATGATATAGAAATTTGATTTTTTTAACTGCCTGCTACAAAACTATATTTATAAAAATGAATTAAAAAGAAGCAGCTTGGTATTACACCAATGTCAATAAGTTAAATTATTATTCAATAAGATAAAACCAAATGTTTTCAACAAACTTTTAGTCTGCAAAGACCTCAATAAGATGGTCACAGTTTTTCTTCCAGGCACAGGCACTTTCTATTGAGATCATGGCTAGAGAAGACAGCTGGTCTTGCATCATTGTTGAGCCATGGAAAGACAGCAGTGACTGCTGAAACTTCTTTCAGCAGTCGCTGCTGTCACAGGGCAAGTCAACAAAACACGGAGTGCAATAGCGACATTGGGTTACACATCCTGGAGACATTTGCTGTTGATATAATCAGAAAATGTTTTGCAGTTTTGAGCTTTTCCTTGTTTTCCAAAACTAGATGAATAAATCACTTCAACTCCATCTCCATTTCAAATGGATCTATATCATTTATCTTATTGTGAATATTCTGGCACTTTAGCAAAAGGGTGTTATCTTTGTAAGCTTGAAAGAGACTTTTCTGATTGAACAGAAATGAAAATACAGCAGCCACATCATGTGTTTGTTGGAAACGCTCCCGTACAGACTGTAAACCTTGGTCCACAAGCACAAAGAAAAAGTCAGTTTTAGAACTGTAATTTGGGCATTTGACTACCGCTTTCGTCATCTCCTTCATAATAAACTTTTTTTTTTCCTGCTTGTGTGAATTGACGGAATTTTTGGAATTGATGAAATTTTTAGAATGTTCAGTTCTTCTACAATTTCAACAATCTCTACAAGCTGTGGTCTCAGCACTTAAGAATCCATTTTCTAAATACATCTCTAAAAACGCCTCAGTTGCTCTGATTTAATTTTTCATGGCATCTAGAGAGATACCAAAGGATTGGATCATCTTGTTTGTTTTATTTACTTGGATTAAAATGTCATACCAGATGACAATTGACAAAATAAATGCCCAGTCTGAAATATATGTTATCAATGACCAACCTCTGTGGCTGTTTTTCCTTTCTTTTTTTTATTGCGTACTCCTCTAGTCTTTCCAGTGCAACCAAAACATTGCTAAAATAATATCGCAGAGGTTTAATACAGTTGATCCAATTTTCCCAGCAAATGTCCGATTTATTTTTAACATCTTCACTTGTTCTTTCAAAATGCTCCAGCGCTGTGTGGATGATCAAAATATGGTGTACAATCTGGACAGAACACCAAAGAATGATAAAGCTTTATTTGACAACTTGGCACTGTCAACCACAACTAAATTCAAGCAGTGATTAGCACAAGGCGCATACAGAGCATTTGGATTTATTTGTAGAGTTTGTGACTGGACACCAGAATTCTTCCCTTTCATATCAAACAACTGGCCCCGACAGTCTGACATATTCAGTTTCAACTCCTTTGCTCGCTCTGAAATCATGTCAAAAAATCCTTTTCCTGAGCTGTCACTAACTTGAAGGTTTACAAAAAAAGCTTCCTTTATTGTGACTGCATTAACTGCATCAGGCTGAACACTGAACACTAAAGGGTATATTAACTTAGCAATACAATAGCATCTTTTTCATTAGGTTTAGCGTAAACAAAACTAAACAAAAATTAAACATTCTAAACAAAAATTTAACTAAAATAAAACATCCATTAACTCAGCAATACAATAGCATCATTTTTGTTAGGTTTTAATGAATTTTAAAAAATTAGCAAACGTTAATACGAGGTTTTGATGTTATAAATAAACAAAAACACCCATATCAAAACTTTAGTTTTACTATCACCTCAAAAATTTTTGTTGCATACTGCATAGAAGGGCCTCTTTAAATTCATGCTCTCCCCCGACCGGGGGGATTGGGGAGCTCTTAGCACGGCACTGCATAAGACTCAAAAAATTTATACTATTATGTACAGTAAAACAATAAAAATTTAAAAAATCCTAAAAAGCATGTATTGCGTATTATAAAAAATGGCTAACTCATCAAAAAAAAATTGCTAAAATTTCTAAAAAAATTACAAAAAGGACATTCAATTACAATATGCCATTATAAACAAAGTTATCAATGCAAATTAAAAATATACAATAACTCTTAATGTTGCTATCATTGTTATTATTATTGTTATCATTATTTTTGCTGTTATTATTATTATTATTATTATTATTATTATTATTATTGTTATTATTATTACTATTATAATTGTTATTATTATTATTATTGCTATTATTATTATCATTATCATTATTATTATTATTTATAGATATTCACAATGCAAATGATTTATTACAATTTTGGATTTATCACAATTTGGATTTGTCAGTAAAAAGCAAAAAATTTAAAAAAAAAGGATAAAATTAGGGTAATTAAAAAATTTTTGTTAAAAAGAAAAAAGTATTAACATATTTGTATCAATGAGCTAACCCTCCTATCATCCTAGCTACTTTTGGTCCAAATTTATCAATAAATAAACCAGCTGGAAACTGAAAAACATTAAAAATCGACATTGTAGTTGTAAAAACCAAGTTCAGCATATCATCTTGATTTGAGCAATCTGTTATTGTATTTCCTTTATAAAAAAAAGTAATAATAAAATAAAAAGCATAAAATTAAGCTTAACTTAAAAAAACTATTTTTGAAAAAAGAATAATAGCACATTTGTAACAATGACCTAACCGTCTCTCATTGTGTTCATGGTATACTCTTCTGTGATTGAAAATCTATTGGCTTCATAAGAGGTTTTGCACAAATCAAAATAAAATTGTTTTGCTTTGAAAATAACTAAAACACTTGCCCAACCATACACAATTCCTCCACACATTAAAATCTCAAACAAAATTGAGATAAAGAGAATTACTGAGTAAGTTGTTTCACTCCAATTAAGCATATTTCTTTTTTTATTTAAATGAAAAATCTTAAATCTAAAAAAAATAACGATAAATCAATTAAATATTCACTTTATGAACCTTTTGGTTTTTGTGAATATTGCAAAGTAATAATTGATTAGTTATATCAATTTACTACGTGTTTTCTGTTAATTGTATTTAAAAAAATCACTAACGCATAAAATGGGTTCTATAATCAGAACAATTTTTTACTGCAGTACTTAAATGTTTTGATGCCAACTAAAAGATATCAACTAAATCAAATACTTATTCAGGCAATGTGCAGTTGGTTTAACATTCTATGAAATCATTGGTCATACATTAGTTACAACCTGATTGAGTTTTCGTGAACTAAATGAATTAAGGTTTTAAATATTTGTAAAATAAAATAAAAGCTGCTTTAATATAATTTAAGTCTGCTCAATAAGGAGAAAAACATAGACTTTATTCAATCATTAAGTTTTTGATGACTTTATATTGTATTTTATCATAACACGATTACAACTAAATTTTTATTAAATTGTCATAAAATATAGCCAAATCAGCGTCAATTCAATAATATACATATGAGAGAATGAGACGATTAAATATTTTTTTAGAAAACGCTTTTTTTTCCTTTATTTATTTTTTCTTTCTAATAATGCCATTAAATTTATGCAATAAATAATAACTTGTGCTTTACATTACATAACATTACTTTTGCTTTTATAAATTAGCACCGAGCTAAAATGCATTAACTCAATGTGAAAAAAATCTTTTTGACAATTATGCCCAAAGTAAAAGTAAAAGTGAAAATTTCTTTCAGACGTCTAAAAAACATTACAAACACATTTCAGAAAGATTCTGAAATGTGTTTGTAATGTTTTTTAGACGTCTGAAACGTATTAAAACAAGACAAACACTTTAATACGTTTTTAAACGTCTAAAATACGTTTTTAAACGCTAACCTTTAATCGTTTAATATCTAATTTATTATCTTAATAATCTAAACATTAATAATCGTTTAATAATAACACGGTTTTAAACGTCTAAACATTAACAATCTTGCGAAAAGCGTTAAGCTCAATTTCCACTCTCATCCGTTTTTTCACAGGAACGGGAGAGGAAAGGAAATAACAATCACGTGGGCATGCGT
Organism: Hydra vulgaris; assembly: GCF_038396675.1. Taxonomy (NCBI): domain Eukaryota; kingdom Metazoa; phylum Cnidaria; class Hydrozoa; order Anthoathecata; family Hydridae; genus Hydra; species Hydra vulgaris. The sequence goes on along the minus strand of NC_088930.1, from coordinate 8,238,237 downwards.
AGTATAACTTTTAATTCGTCCAAAGGAAAACTAAACATGCTCACGTGATTATTTTTACCTTCCCTATGCCGTTCCCGAAGAAAAACGGATGAGTAGAAACTCACCTTTATAGTAATTTGGCCAGTTGACAAAATCTTTTAATTTTACTCTAAAATTGCCATTTTTGCATTAGTTGTAAGTAGTGTTGAAAATTTCCCAAAAATTTTCAAAAAAAAAAAGGTATTTTATGATCAATGGGCAAAATTTTATGTCTTGTTTAGGCAGTTGTTATGAACAATTTTATGGTAAAATATCGTTAAGCTGATCATACAAATTTTAGAAAGCCCCCTTAAATATTTATTTTTAAATAGGTATTTTATTGAGTTTTTTTATTATAATATAAGTAGCAACTATAATCATTTGTTTTCAAAATTTTCTAAAACTATTTTATTCTATTATTTGCTAAGCATATTGATGTTTATTGCCGTGTTTGTCAATATCTTTTAAATTGGCCTGCAAATTACTGAAAACTGTAAAATTATATATGAAAAGATTTGATATAAATATTTGCAGTTTTTTAAAATTTTTTCTTGATTTAAAAGCGTTATTGGATAATGAAAGGCAAAAAGTAAAACATTTTTGAACTATTTAAAAATAAAGTTAACAATAAAAATACAGAACTAATGATTTTGAGGTCATAAATTCCGCCGCTATGATTAAAAAAGTGCGTTTAAGCCGCAGTGCAGTGATTAGCGCGCTTGGCTCAGAAGCTAGAGTCCGTTGTTCAACACCACCTCTGGGCAAGTTTTACAATATTGGTAAGGAGAGAGACGTAAGCTTCCTTTCAAATGCTCTTTCGCGATGTTCTGAGGTAAGACCGTAAGGACATCTTGGGGCACCTAAAATAAAAAACTAAAAAAAAAAAAAAAGAACAATCTTGACTTAATAAATAAGAACACTTTTGACTTAATATATCAATATATATTAAAAAATGAGGGGGGGGGGGGATCCGTAAGAAGTACCGCTTTTTAAAAATAATAAAAAAAAAGGTCCTTAAAAACCAGAATTCACCCGACTGAATTGTGTAAAATACCCGACTAGCCGACTAAATTCGTCAAAAAACCGACTATAACTTAAAAATCATCTTCTTTAAGTAGGTGAAACATCCCCTTCCCCCGCACACCCTCCTCAAAAATTGTCTTCGTATGCAATCTGTACACATAAAAGATCTTTATTTTTTTTAAATACTCAACAAAAGTTATACACAATTTATTATTCTAAAAAAGACTTTATTCTTTGTATTTTTTATGAATATTTTACATCGTAGATGAGAGAAGTAAAAGCTAGAAATATGTTATACACAAGCTCATAAAACAAGCTAACGCGGAAAACATATACTTTTGTATATGTAAAAGTATTGTAATTGAAAGTAACATGTATAACAATTTGAGCGTTTTATTTTATTATTTTTTAAATGCACGATTCTTAAATTGATTATAAAAATTTGACTAAAAGATGTGCATTTTTTGCTTGTAGGTCTTTATTATTTTATTCTTTTTGTTGAAATATTTAAAGAATACCCAAATTAGGGATTGCAATCCCGCATAGCGGGATCCCGCATTAATTTAGCGCATGCGAGATCCCGCAAAAACTACTGCGGGATCCGCGGGATTTGCGGGATTTTAAATTATTGCTTTTAAACAAAAAAAGTCATTCCTTTATACAAAAAAGCAAAAAAGATATCAAATTAAAAGTGTTTCATGTATTTGCGAAACAAAAGCATTTAAAAATTTACTAGTCATACAATGCCCAATGAAATGTGTACTGAGAAACTTCTATACTAAATGCAGATACGACGATACTGAGTCAGGATTACTTGAAATGTTTTATTAACTGTCTGAGAAATGATGTGTTATTTATTAAATAAGTAAGGATCGTCCATAAAATACGTACGCCAAAAATTTTTGAAATTTGGCACCCCCCTCCTCCTGTTGCCATGCATACTTTTAAGTCCCCAACCCTTAAAAAGTACGTACGTTTTTCAAATACCCCCCCCCCCCTAACTTTTTTATTTTTCAATAAAAAAGTTTATTGAAAAAAAAAGATGAAGGAGATACCTTAGATACTTTAAACGACCCCAAAGTCCTTTTTTTGCGGCACAGGATCCTAATTAAAAAAACGTCTTTAAATATATATAAATGTTAACTTTAATAAAGTTAAATTCAGAGGCTATGTTGCGTGTGAGTAGCCGAGAGGTTAATGATATAAACCTCGACGGCGGAAACCGGAGCTCGACTTCCGGTCATTGTCATTATGTACTGTTTTTTTTTTATAAGACGATCAAATAAAAATTAACTATACTTAAGGCGGACGTTTTCTTCAGACAGCCCTCTTTAGTAAGTCTGTAAAAAACGAGTCTTACGCGAGATCAGCAATATTGAAAACAAACCCTAAAACCCCGTGCCGAGGGTAGGCTACCCATAAATTCATAATAAGTGAGGGGGTAGAAGCATACCCATAAGTGAGGGGGTAGAAGCAGCAAATTTTGTGCCCTATTGCTAATTTAAGGAGCTTTTTTATTCAGCAAAACCTAGTGGTAAAATTTGGAAGATTTTGAGACCTTAATGACACGTTTTTTTGGGGGGGCCTTGGATTCATTAGCCAAGGTACTGCTAAAACCTGTTTTTTGTCAACTCAAAAATAGGTTGCCTGATATACGCCTTATTCAGGACCAGTATATAAGGGGTGACATGTGTGCATGGGCGCCTGCAGAATTTTTTGATGTTCCAGATAGGACACTTTCACACATTGTGCAAGCTCCAAACTTAAGTATGTTTATACCTATGCCAAATGAGGAGGCCGAATTTACACTCCCCTCATTTTGAGGGGTCGGAAAATTTTCATGGTCATACGTTTGGGCAGGGGGGTAGAGAAAACGATTTGGGACTATTTTGTTCCCAGGCTTCTGCCATCCCAATTTTTTGCAAGGCCTTGTGAGCGTAAGTACTTTATGGACGACTTTATAGCAATTTATCAGAAACTGTTTAAGTTTGTTAACATTTTTATTTTTACTTCTAATACATATATATATCTTCAGCTATCAAAATATTTTTCTTAGCTATAAATATAAAAAAATCATTCAAAAATAAACAATTATTTAGCAAAACGTTAGTCGAACTCGTTCAAATTTTTTTTTGTTTAGTTAATGATTATGTTGAAATTTTCGCTAATAAGTATCTTGAAATTTTTGTTAATGAGTATGTTGAAAACGTGAAGTTGAAAACGTGTATGAGTAATGATAAAAAATATACTTTAAAAAACTATTTTTTAAAAAGGCTTTAAAAATTATTTACATCAAGATTTTAAAACAAAAGTAACAACTAAGCATGTTGCAAATTAAAACTATATGGAATTATTTAAAAAAAAAATGATAAAGAAGAAAATGCGAAGTGCATGTTATGTTCGGCTATTTTAAAAATTAATTAAAGATCAACTAAAGGGTTATTAATTCATTTAAAAACTAAACATGGCACCGATTTAAAATCAAAAGTTTTACAACAAGACGGAGCTTCAACTTCAAAGCAGCATGAATCAGTTAAACTAGAGCCTAAAATATACATCGACTGCGAAGATGAAAAAGTAACTCTATCGAAAAACGAGAACAATTGACACGTTTTCTTTTTTTCTTTAAAGAAATATCTGTATAAAAAAGCGGTATCACGCATGGATGGCTTGCTAAAGATAGCTTAACATTTAATAGTTTTTTCACATTTTCAGATTTGCGGTATTTGTTTTCAAAGAGTGGTTTCCGGCTCCCTACTTCACCTGTTTCTATAAGATCGATGGTTGTTAAATTCTCAGATTCTGTAAAAGCCGATATAATGCGAAACTTCATATCACTAAAAAAGCAAAATCAAAAGTTTTCAATAACGTTTGACGAATGGACATTACAAAATAGTCAGAGATACTTTAACTTAAATGTACATATGGAAGCGAAACAATTTAATCTTGGATTGATTCGAATCCATGGATTGTGTAATGCAGAGTATTGCGTCAAGTTATTTGCAGGAAGGCTAAATAGCTTCGATATTGACCTCCAAAAAGACATTATCGCCATGACCACTGATGGAGCAGGTGTGATGGTGAAAGTCGGTAAAATGATGTTTTACTATCAACAACTATGTTATGCTCATGGAATACAACTTGCAAAAAAACTTGTAAATTGTAATTTTTTGTATGAACAAGAAATTAAAAAACTTGAAAAAGTATTTTCATTTTTTTTAATTTCTTGTTTATTCAAAATTATGAACAAGAAATTAAAAAAAATGAAAATACTTTTTCAATGCTAAAAAGAACCGTTATGCGTCAAGAAATAAAAAAAAATATTGATAAAAGTATATACAATTGAAAGAAATGAAGACGAAGAAAATGAACTCGAAGAAAAAGAAGCTGTAGATTCTATTAAAAATTCTATTAAAAATGAAAGTAACGGATTAACAGGGCAAGTTTCAAGATATAGCGCATAGTTACTTGTTGCAGCTGCTGGTTATATATGCAGTCCTTTGAGGAGTAGATTAAGTGATGAGACGTTCTACGTAAAGCTAAAAGATGTTTTACGTATTTTGGCATATCTTTTTGTTCATTAAATGTTAAGAATTATATTGATTTACAAATGAATTGTGTTTTTTGGCTTTATTTACCTCATCTTATCAATTTAATAAGTTGAGTATATTTTTTCTGAAATACTTGAAAGAAAAATACAATTGTCATTTTACCTTTTATAATGTGCATAAGAAATCTACCAATTTTGCGCGGGATCCGCACAGAAATTAAAAATTTTCGCGCGGATCCCGCGGGATTGAAAAGTTTGCGGGATTGCAATCCCTAACCCAAATAGTACGATGATAAAACACGTATTTTTGAAACAAAGAAATGAATTTTATAAAACAATATAATAACTATGAAGTTTATTGCTATAAAAATGTTTTGAAAATTTCCGGAATTTTTCAACCCTAGTTGTAAAACATTGATTGTTTACCACTGCCACGTTATAACTTTTATTCATGAGTAAACAAGCTCTGCTAATATTCGGCAATTTGCTTAGATATGGGAATGTCAATTAATGACTCCTCTATTGACCAATACGACTTTAAACACTTAATTGTCTTCTTGCATTTTATCTTAAAGAGTGAGGAAAGGAGTTCAACGAAGAAAGTTTCATTGAAGTGTTGCAAATGGAACCAAGTATTTTCCTATTCGTAACAGATATAGCTGTATGCTGGAGCAAGGATGCTGCGCCTCTCTGGTATCAAAAAGAGTGCTATAACAGCATATATCGCACTTGAGTTCTATCTTGTCTGATGTAAATTTGGGAATTTCTTTCAGCTGATTTGAGGCCAATATGAAGTTGTTTTATAATGACGATATGTTTGACATAAGAACCTAAAATCATTTTGCCATCCAGGGTTCTCTCCAGTGTTAACATCATTTGTCGCAACGAGGTAGAAGAGAGACATTTCTCTATTTCTGTTAATTAGTCGATGAAGGAGTTCTGGTTTGAATAAGAAAATTCATGACATATTTCAGAAGGAAGTCAATTACATGGTGCTGACAGCCAATATATTGTGGTTTTTGAAAGCCCTTGCTCAAGACATTATCCTGTATAAGCTTTACAATTCCGTGCAAATGACCAGTCTTTATTGCAGTTGTGTCACAGATAATAATAAACAGAATACCAAATTTGATTTCAGTTGTCATATTTTTTAGCAAAACGACTTTATACTCTTCCCCTTGCAATCTTTTTCCATCAATCAGGCGACAGTAAGAATTTTTGCTTTAAAGTTTTTAAACAATTTTGGTTTTCATTTTCAGTCCTTCAGAGATTACTTGTTTTCAGACACCCGCCTGACTTGAAACCGGCACATTATGATCTGTTCAGCATGCTGAACAGAGTCACAATGTGCCGTTTTTTCTACACATAAAAAACATTATATGCTTAATGTTTAGAAATGTTATTTTTCAGTACTAGTAAACCAGCTGTTTTTAGTGCTTGCTCTTTGGTATTTCGGTTTGCATTTGCGCACCTGCCTCAGAAACAAATGATTCGTGGTTCAAACTGGGCTACTTTTGTGACATCGGTTAGGAAGGAGGCGTGAACTTCCAATTAAGTGCTCATCCGCGGTGCCCTGTATTAAGTCCTTAAGGACATCTTGGGGTACCTAAATAAAAATTAAAAGAAAAAAAGTTTATGAGAAGGAAATGTAGAAGAAGAAGTTGGCGACTCGGGTGAAGAAGCAGAAGCTTAAAAATTCTGTTTGTGAATGTTGCAATTTGACAGAGGCTTAAGGTTGAGCTTTTGATAGTCAGATTCATTTTCTTGGGGGGATTAATTCCAAAGGAGTTTGTTTGACCATCGAATAACCAATCTTAATTTGCCTCTGGTAGAGCTCTTTATTCTCCGTGCTTTTCCATTCTCCATTAATGTAGGTGATATCAAATAACTGAAAAACTGTTTCAGACAAAAAAGAATAAGTAAAACAGATAGGGGCTCAAAAAAGATGAGAATGACAGTATGTCATCGCAATCTTTTCATAGAGCCTCTTTAACAAAATTTCTATAAAATATCGTAATATGTAATACGTAATAAAATTTTGTAAAATATATACGTAATAAAGTTAAGTATCGTAATAAATATTATGGCATTATCGTAATAAATAGCCTATCACAATATCGTAATAAATATTATGACATATTATTCCTTCAATCATTTTTATAGATGATTGAAGGAATAATATGCCATAATATTTAAATACTGATAGACGTTTATTTCAAATACATTCATTATTTTCATATCTTTCATTAAGGCTTTATTGTTTTTACGCCGTTCCTTATAGCATACGATTCTGTAAGCATATTTTTGTAAACCATACAGTTTTTTAAGCTCTGATATTTGAGTGCTTGCCTGTGAAATGTTTGCATTCCTGATAAAGCTATGAATTAGCCCAAAGTAAATTAATTTAAGACTTTGTGTATTGACGTAAGAGCGAATTAATTAGACTATTTAGTTTCTTTCTGATGAGTGCGCTGGATAATAGTGGAAAGTCATGAAATTCCTTTCGGAGAAATTTTGTACCCGTAATCAAACTTTTGATTCGAACCAGTTGCAGTTTCTCGCTACTGAACAGAAAAGTGCAGTTTCCAAGAATTTGACGGTTTGTTGGCATCCGTGTGAGATGCTTTGTGTGTGATTAGCTTTTCAACAGATGGAATCCTTGAATCCCTTTTCTGTTTAGAAGAAAAGGATAGTCCTTTATCCAAATGCATCTGTTTGACTTTACACTGTTGCTGGAATTTCTATAAGACATTTTATTTTGGTACTACGGTGACTAAATGTCTTGCACTTTTCTTCTGCTTTAAGAAGAAAAGACTTGCAATTTTACACTATAAACGAGATTTTATCCAAAATATTCAAAAAAATTTCCTAATGTTTTAAAATGTTCCAGAATATATATTATATATTTGCACCTGAAATAGAAAGTAAATAAAATATAGCAATAATAAAATATTTATATTTAGAGAACTCGCCCCATGTTGAAGTAAGTTAACAAGGTATAGTTGGAATCAAAACAAAGAAAATAGCAACCATCTGTAAAGGCCTAGTTTATAAACAAATATAAACAACTGACAGGAATCTGCTTAAAAGTAGACTAGAACGTCATTTAAAAATTCATTGAATAATTGAAACTCGCGATAAGTGAACAAAATTGAATAAAAAGATAAGGGAACTTTTTTTAATTTTTTTGAAAATTAATGATGCTACTTTCTTTTCATACAATTGTTCCACAAATGCAAGGGTTTTCAGTTTCGTTACAAAAAAATGATAATAGTTATTTCCCTACTGGGTACATTATGGTTCTAAGAGAAATTCTCTTTAAACAAAACATTTTCCCTTCAATCATTTTTTAAAAACTTACCGAGAGCCGCAAAGATACGAGTGTAAAAAACTGAAGTTTATTATCAGCAACATATTGTTTTAAGATATTCAATGATATCTAAATTTTATTTAAGTAATTTGATTGCGTTTAAATAACTTTAAAAATTCGCTAAGATATAATGTTTTTGAGACAATTTTATGACTATTTTTACTACCAAGTCATTTACATCTTAATAATTGAAAAGGAATGTTTGACAAAAGTACAAAGTAGTTTATAAAGTTACCCATGGCCAAAGGCGTCCTGAGGGCGATTAACCTTCATACGCAATTTATTAGTTGGAAAATTGGACACTGGAGTCGGCAAAATTGAATCAATAGTTGGCAGTCGGCAAATGTTGGCCAACGACGACCTTTTTTTATTTTTATTTTGAATCTAATTCGGCAAAAAACATTTTTTAGGCCTAAGTTGGCAAAAAACAGATATGTTACCCACTTCCCCTGTAAGATAACTTCGGGACGGCCCGAAGGGTTTAACATAGTTGGGCTCGTTTCCATTTCTAATCTAATAATGCAGTTTCCACCCTGTTTGTATGTTATATTTAAGCAATAAGTTTGAAACTTTACAGTTTTTAAATAGTATGTAAAAATTTTTGCATGCAAATTTTATTCACGCACTTTTGCGGAACTAAGTATTTGATCAACACGATACAAATAATTACTTTTTTAAATATAGTTCTATTTTATAAAAATATTTTGGTGAAATTTTTTTACTAGATTAAATTAATTTTTTTAAATAGTTTCAAAATTAAAATATACATAAATTGAACATTATTCACAAAACCTTTTATTTATTTATTTCGCCGTTTAATACCTTTTACTATTTAAAAGTTTATAAATAAAAACAATGGCGGGGCAAGTAGAAGACATTATTTTGTCTTATCAACAAGCCCCAATCGTACGTATTTACAATAGCCGTATAATATATTTATACTTTACATACTATTTATTAAAAATTATAAATGTAAAAATAAATATTTATGTTAAGAGTAATAATCAAGTAAACAAGAAAAACTGAAAGAAAAGTAAAAAAGAAAAACACAAAATTAGTTAATTAATTAAAGAGCACGTATTTACAAGAGCCACACTAGGGGAGAGTCGCCCATTATGGACCGTCCCCTTTTATGGACCACCGATGAAACAAATAAATGCGATTTTATTTTTAAATTTTGGAAACGTAGCATTAAAGAGTGACTTCCGTTCAGTTAAATCGCATTTCAATGATGGCGGTCAGCAAGATTACTTCAAAAAGGTAAGTTAGTATTTTATTTGGTTATTTTTTTCTAAAAGTACACTCGCTTTTTTTTTGTGTGTCATTCTACAAATAAATGAACCAGGACAATGCTTCTATGCTAAATGGAAAGCTTTTTCATTTCATTTCTTACTAAATACAAGCGTGTTGCTTCAAATGACATCGTTTTGGTTTTGTTTAGTAAAATTAGATGCCCATGTGGTTCTCCCAATATGGACCAACTGCTGTCCCTAAAATGGACCAGTGGTTCAAGATGGGAAACTGTAGTCCATATTGGGGAACATAAGTTCTTATTCTCTTGGATGTTATTATTTTATCATAGGCTATTAATAAATTAAATTATCTTAATCTTATGTTTTATTTTAATCTTTGATTATTATTAGTATTTGAAATTTGACTAGACTATAGCCAGACTATAGAATCTATAATAGATTATAATTATTTAATTATAGTAATTATAGATCTACTAAGTATTTACTATTACTATAATTGACCTATTAAATTTAAATTAGATAATTATATAATAATATAAGTTAAGATATAATTATAAGGCTAAGGGTCTAAAAATAATTAAGACTCATTATTAATATTATAGTATTATTATAGTTATAGGCTATAGGCCTAATGATTAAAATTAAATTAATAATAATAATAATAATAATAGCCTATTAATAATAATAAATAATGATAAATATCTATTAAGTATTATATTTGTAGTGGTAGATTGCAGTGGGTAAATTTAGACAAATTTATTTTTAAAATTTTGCCCTGTCCTACAATTTATTTCAATCTTTTATTTTTAATCAGGGGCTGCTGGACTAATGATGAACTTCAACGTGCTATTGAGGCGTACAGAAATGGTGATATTGGCTTGAACAAATGTGCAGCCACATACGGCATCCCCAAAGCAACTCTAAAGAGGCATTTTGATAATGCTAACAAGTTTGCTAACGGCTTTAAAAAGCTAGGCAGAAGTACTATCCTTCCTGCGGATGTTGAGCTAGAAATACACAACCTAGTTTTAAAATTGGAGGCCATGTTTTTCGGAATGTCGAGGAAAGATTTAATGACTCTGGCATTTGAAGTTGCAGAACACAAGGATTTAAATCACCCATTCAATAAGGATAAAGGTCAAGCTGGGAAAAAGTGGTATTACAAATTTTTAACCAGGTTCCCTGACCTCTGCCTCCGCCAACCAGAAGCTACTTCCATGTCACGAGCCAGCGGCTTCAACCTGTGGGATGTTGACAGGTTTTTTAATTTACTAGAAAATTAATTATAAGATCATTGCCTCAAGGCCAATAACATTTACAATATTGATGAATCTGGTATTTCAACCGTGCAAAAGAAATGCCAGTGCGTGCTTGGCCTAAAAGGCAAAAAACAGATAGGTAGCATAGCCAGTGCAGAAAGGGGTGTTAACACAACAGTTGTCTGTTGCGTAAATGCTGGTGGAACACATTATGTTTCACCAATGATTATATTCAAAATAAAACGGGTTCCTGATGAACTGGGAGATGGTGCACCAGAAGGCAGCATTGTAACATGTTCTGATTCAGGATGGATAAATTCTGAACTTTTCGTACAGTGGATGAGAATGTTCATCAGTCAGGTGAAGCCAACAAAAGATGATAAGGTTTTACTTATTTTAGATGGCCACAAATCCCATACTAAAAATCTTGAGGCCATTCAGCTTGCCATTGACAACAATGTCATAATGTTGTCACTTCCACCTCACACAACACACAAACTGCAGCCTCTGGATAAAGCTTTTTTTAAGCCCCTTCAAGTCTACTACGACCAGGAGGTGGAAAAATGGCTAAGACTAAATCCAGGACGTTCAGTGAGTTCATATCAGGTGGCCAATCTTTTTCGTCTGGCATATGGAAAGGCTGCTACTATGTCAACAGCAATTAATGGTTTTGCATCGTGTGGAATTTGGCCATGCTCACGAGATGTTTTTTAAATTCAGGATTATGCGCCATCATTCGCTTCTCAAGCAGGAGACCGCGAGACCATACTGTCTTCACCACTTACATCAGGGACATTACCAGCACAAGCCCAGGAAGCTTCGATACCAGCATTGGTATGTGTAACTAGACCAGCACAAGACCAGGAGGGTGTGCCACCACTTCCAGGCATAATGGATGAGATGGTTCCAAAACCAACAACTTATGTGACCCACCCAGTGTCACCGGCTGTTGAAACGTCCCATTCCAAAACAGTTCTGCCACAGGTGCTGGAAAATTTTTTGCTCATCCCAATTTACTCTGATGGGAAATGTTTCTCTTCAGATCTCCTGTCTTCTGAAAACAAAAATTGTGATTCACAATGCAAACAGGAATGTGCTGATGTATGGTGAAGAACATAGTGGTAACCCCATCACAGTGAAGTACACCATGTTTGAAAATAACTCTGGGCACTATGAGGCACTAATTTTTTACATCCGGGCTTTGTCTCCAATTCAGAGACTGGTCCCTGTTCTTCCCCCAAAGGGTGCAGGCAAAAGGAAGTGTCGCAAAGAACAGTCAGAAATTCTTACTTCAAGTCCATATAAAAAGCTGTTCCTACAGGAAAGTCCAAAAACAAACACAAAAGTTAAAAAGACCAAAAACACAAAAATAATTAAAGAAAAAGTAGTAAAGAAATGTAAGAAACCCAAAATGAATTCAACAACTAGTACCAGTATTTTAAACGAAAGTTCATGGCTTTGTTTTATGTGTGGAGAATGTAACATAGAAAATATGATATGCTGTCGATCCTGCAAAAGATGGGCACATGAAGAATGCGCAGGAACTTCAGATTGTGACTTTATTTGTGAACTTTGTAAATAAATTTTGAAATATTATTACACATCAGTATTCATGTTTTTGTGTGTGCTAAATGTTAAAATAGTAAAACACTTTATAAATAAAACTGAGTGTATGCATACATGTGCATGAGACTGGTAGAATTAGAATCAAATAAATGGTGGCTGGCTTAAACTTAATAACTTTTTTTTTTTTTTACAAAAAGGACATCTAAAAACCTGTTAAAAATTAGAAGCTTACATACTCTTGAGTATTTATATTCTAATAATTCTATCTTTAGTGTGTATATAATTTGTTGAAATGACCAAGTCAAACCGTTTATAACTAGTCCATAATAGGAACCTCAATGGTCCATATTTGGAGCACAAGCTTAAAGTACCCCTAATATGGACCACTTACGTTTTTGACACATTTTATAATTATTAATAAATCAACCACTACAAGCTTCATATAATATGTTCAGCTGAAGGTAAGAAGTGGTTTACAGTATAAAAGTTAACTATTTAAGCAAAAGTGAGTGAATTATACAATCTGCAACAAAAGTGGTCAATAATCGGCGACTCTCCCATATATACGTATATTATACAAAGTATTTATTGAAAAATATGAAAATAAAATTTATAGCAATTTGTAATAAAGTAATATTTAAATAAAGAACAAAAATGTCAAAATTTAAAAAACCCGTTTTATATATGTATATTATAAAACCAATTTAATTAAAAGTAAAATAAATAACAATTCATTAATAGTTAAATAACTTTTAAGATTAGAAGAAACACCATAACTGAAATAATAAAAAAACAAACAAAAAACAAAAAAATAAAAGTTGATAAATTTTGAGACATATTTTATTTAATTGAATTTTAGTTTAAAAGAGGCATTTAAAATCGAATATGTTAAAATCCATAAGTAATAACACCTGTTTCGATTCATTTTTAAACTGATGTATACTAACTTTTTTCGTATTTTCAATATTAGGAAACTTTTTCCACATATAGGGTCCACGATATTGAATTGAATATGTAATTTGTTTTGAATTATATTTAGGAACAATGTAGTTATTATTTGAAAATTTTGTCGGGTATTTATGCACTACTTTTTCAAAATAGGACTGAAATATTTTAGGAGATAGTCCCATTTTTGTTTTATACATGAATATTAAAACTTGATGTAAGTAACTTGATGTATTTTAATGCGCCTAGTATACGCAGAAGAGGCTCGCATGGTACAATTTTATCAGCTCCAAATAATATTCTGAAGGCATGCTTTTGTTAACTGTACAATTTTTTTAATTTTGTATGATTTGTACTTGCCAATGCAATATTACAATGAACCAAATAAGAATGCAAGAAAAATATAAACTTTTTAAAGATTTATTATTTAGAAATGGTTTAGCCCTATATATCATGGCAATATTTTTTGATAATTTTTTCTCAATGCTTTTTATATGATCACTCCAACGTAAATGTTCATCTAATATTACACCCAAAAAGTTAACTGAAGTTTCTCTTTTTATGTTAGCGTTATTGATTATTAGATTTAGCAGTTTAATGGGAATATTTATACTTTATGAAATAAAATAAATTTGGTTTTATCCACATTTAGAGACAGTTTATTACTTATAAACCATTCATTAACCTTACCCAACTCTTCGTTAGCTGTTTCAAAAAATGTTTTAATATCTTTTGGGAATACAAAAGATTGGAGTCATCTGCAAAAAGAATACAATTTAAGAAGTGTGTTGCTAAATTTAAATCATTTATATATACTAAGAATAATAAGGGTCCTAAAACAGAGCCCTAGGGGACACCACAAGTTACAGCATATGGAATTGTTTGTTTTTGCACACATTGGATGAATTGCATTCCATTGGTCAAATAGCTTTTGAACCAAAGTTATTATTTTTTACTCCATAATATTCAAGTTTTTTTATTAGTATGTTATGGTTTACAGTATCAAAAGCCTTTGACAGATCAATGAAAACTCCTAATGTAAAGTAGTTAGTACATAATTCGTTTGTTATTTGATTGACTATTTCAAGCACTGCATGTTCAGTGGAACATTTTTTTTTTAAAACAAACTGTTTTGAGTACAACATATTGTTTTCTGATAAATAATTAAATAGCCTATTGTACATTATTCTTTCAAGCAATTTTGAGAAACATGGTAATATAGATATAGGTCTATAATTAGAAATAATAGAGTCATCGCCTGAATAAAAGAGCTCGCGACCCGCGGGTTTCTAACCCCTGATTTAGATCAATAAAAGAAAAATTTAAAAGTTTATGTTTTCAACACAATTTAGTCATTCATGATGTCTATACGATTCAAAACATTCTATTTCATAGCGAAACATTTTATAGCTTCTATTTAAAAAAATTCTTATTGAAATACTTTGGAAAAAAGTGCTTTGAAAAGTAACATCGTTGTCTCTTTTATTGAACAAAAATTCTGTAAAAAATGCTGATAATAATGTCAACAAAAAAAAAAAAAAAAGCTTACACTAACAGTATTTGGTTTCACTAATAAGGTAAAGCACAGAAGTGAAAAGATTGCAGTTCAATTGGTATTAGAAGCAGTTGTAACTCTTGCTTAATGCGATCATAGTAAAAAATCATTCAAAAGCCAAAAAGGACTAGCTTTTCATGTTAATGTCCTTCGAATTAATGAACAACTTATCACTCTAGCAGTGAAAGATGTGGTTTATAATCTAGTCAACTAAGTTGTTAGTACAAAGAAAAAACAGAAGGATCTACTAAAGTAGTAGCTAAGAAACGTCACCAATATACCATTTAACGCCTATGATAATGAGGTAAAAAACTATCGTAGGGTTGTTTGGTGTAACACAAAGTTAGATTTTTTTTTTTAATTAAAAAAAAAATCTATTCTTAAAGATGCTGCATCCTCCTTTTGCAAATTGTTTCAAAAGAAAGACTTTCCAACAAAATGTTTTGAACTACACGAAGTTATTTACGAGAGGTTTTTACAAGTTAGATCGAAAGAACAGTCTGTTAACTTTTTATGTTTTAAAGTAAAGCTGGAAAAAATACAACTAGACATTGATCCGAAAGAGGAAATAAAACATTATGTAATAGTACAATATTTACAACAACAAAAAAAGAGTTAAAAATGAGATCGAAACAAAAGAAATATAAGAAAAAAATGGAACCATTATTACTGCAAAGGCATGCGACGTACAGAGAAAAGTGTATTACAACAGGTTCACAAAATCCAAAATATGACAGGAAATGGAAACGCTACCAATCAACACAAAAGCTAAAAACTGGGCAGAGCTCACTCCACTTTGTTGTCTATGGTAAAAGACAAACAAATATATTCCTAAGGGTCAAGGTGCGACACATAATACATGAATTTTACAACCAGACTCAGGATTGGAAAAAAAGCAGAGTTTCCTTTAAATTATGTTTCAACCAGAACGAAAGCAACCAAACTTAGTCATCGTTTTTAGAAGTTAAGGAAAACATCAGATGATAGCATATTTGTTCATTATATTTGAAAAAATTTTTATTTTTATTTATTTTTATTTTTATTTAATCTTTACCGGGACAATGAAATTTAGAAAATTGCGGGTGTTTGAAAAAGTTCTTGATTTGCTTTCAATGTCGAGCTTCCTCCTATTATATTCTTGAACTGCTAGAGTTGTTCATATGTTTCTACAACTCTGCTAAACACTCTAAAACGTTCTAGAAATTTCCAGAACTTTCAGGAACTTTCAAGAACGTTCTTGAACGTTTTAAAAGTAGCTGTACAAGTATAGAAGCACAGACGTCTTGGACCAAGATTCCAACTCGTGTTATTACAGACGGAAAGGATAACGATTCTTAGTTGAAGAAATTTATTTATTTGATACGGTATCAAGAGGTTGTTTTCATACAGTTGATTCATTCTGCTACGCGTGCCGACAATTTATAATGACAAGGGCGAAAAATTATTCCGTGGAAGCAGCTCGTATAATGTGCAAGGCCTACAAGGCATACTTCGGCGTGCCGAACGGAGACCAAGACAAAGCTTGGGTACCGCATGAAATGTGGTACTGAAGATATATGCGAATATTGCAAGAAAATACTTGAAGGTATCTAAGCTTCTCGCTTAGATGTGTTTTAATTTATTTTCATAAAATTTCAATGCTTTAGATCTAGTTTATTTCAAGGAGTATTAATTTATAAATTTTTGTCATAAGTTGTGTACGTAGGCAAAATCTTGAAATCCTTCCATATTTTGAAATTTCCCTTAAAATCGTTCCATATTTTGAAATTGTCCTCAAATTGTTATCACTTTTATGTATTATTATGCGTTATGTTACTGGTCGTTGCAGAGTAGAGAGGCAAGTCATAAAGTTTGCTATTCCACAAATTTTGACGAGAGCTGACAAACCACTCAAGCAACTGCTACTTCTGCATGGTAAACCCAAAAAATCGTCGCACCGGTAAAAATGCCTCTCAGATTGTTTATCTGGATATACCTTCTTTCATTTTCTTAGTACCACACAGCCCCAATCTGCCTGTTTTGACTTCTCCTAGGCGGCATTGGTCATCTTCAGGAGACAGCAGCAAATCAGATAGCGAGGCAGATATTGGAGATATGGGCTACGATTCCACAGCTAAAGTTGGTGGTAGAAAGTCGCACTTCCCTAACCAGAAAGACGTGAACAACTTAATTAGGGACCTCGGGCTTACAAAATTGAATGCTGAGCTTCTGATATCCAGGCTAAAACAATGGAGCTTGTTGATGATAGCGTACAAGCCACGGATCAGAGAAAGTAATACCATAGATTCTCTAACTTCTTCAGTCAGCGTGATGGGCTGTGCTTCTGCAACAATGTTGCAGGTCTATTATAGGCTATAGGTATCGCATATAATCCTATTGAATGGGGTCTATTCATAGACAGTTTATCCCGGAGACTCAATGGTAACAATTACCCGTCTCTCCCGATGGCCCACTCTGTGCATCTCAAAGAGAACTAAACCACTGTCAAAAGATTGGTGAGTGCATTAAAGTATGACGACTGCGGTTAGGATGTTATCGATGACTTTAAAATGGTATCATTCCTCATGGATCTTCAAGGGGTTTCACGAAATTTCCTTATTTCCTCTGTCTCTGGGACAGCCGTGACACTAAGGTGCATTATCGCACGAAGGACTGGCCACAACGGACCGAGTTTTCTGTAGGGAAGAGCAATGCGAAGTAATGGCTGCTGATAGAACCTAACAACCTCACTAACTGCAACAAAACTTCACAAGCCTGCGGCTTGAAGCAGTTTTGTTGCATTTGTTCAGGGCTTTCTAGGTAATCACAAATCTTAAAACTATGTAGCGTTGATGCAGTTAACATGCTCATCTAGTATTACTCATAGAAACTTCACAGTAAATGCTCTCTTTAACTTTGTTTCGTCAACTAAAATATCTGAAAGTTTTAATGGTAATGTGTCTGACTTTGATGGTTTTATAAAAAGAATGTATTTGCTTTTTTCGATATTCAAGGAAAATTTGTTTGCCTTCCGACTGCGTTGGTCTATTCCTTGTTTCAGGTTTTCGACTGTGTCTATTCCATGTGCATTTTTGCTTTTTACTTGATCATAATGACAAAAAGTGAAGAAAAAAAATCGCTCTATTTTCACAAAAAAATGAGTTTTCTTTGTACTGTTGTCGTGTAAGCCAAGTTTGTGCTTAGTCATTCTTCTACATACTTTAGATATAACCAATTGAAATATAACATTTAGAAGCCAGAAACAAAAATTGTGTTTATAGCGTTATTATATGTCATAATTTCGAATTTAGACATTTTTGCCCTTACTCACTTCTTTTTCAAGCTGATAAAAATTAGTTGCGTGATCGAATTTGAAAAATGTCTATTAGTTTTGTTAGTTATGTTCAAAAAAGTTAAAAATTATCAGAGATGCAAAACATAAACTTTATATGTTCAAAATGTGTCATCGCTATAGAAGCGAATTTGTTTGGGATTTTGCACTTTTCCATCGCTTTGAAAAAGATTAGCATTTTTTAAAAAGATTAAATAAATCACTTAAAAATGGAGTTTACAGAAACCAGGTAATTATTAAAACTTATTGAAACCGGCTAAAAAACAATAAATTTAAAAATTCAGTTGTGTTACTTATATAATTATTGCTCAAAAAGATAATTTGGCGAGTTATATGATTACGTAATAAATGGTAATAATTTATATTAATATATTAAAACACATTGTGTAGATAAATACTTTTAAAACAACAAAATAAATTTAAAAAAAGATAAAACTCCATATAACAATTAGTAATAAATTAGT
This sequence comes from Hydra vulgaris, assembly GCF_038396675.1. Lineage (NCBI taxonomy): Eukaryota > Metazoa > Cnidaria > Hydrozoa > Anthoathecata > Hydridae > Hydra > Hydra vulgaris. Next base: position 8,219,903 of record NC_088930.1, on the reverse strand, counting down.
GTTACTAAAAAATAATAAAATAAAAAGAAACACGCATTAAATAACTTTAAGATAAACAGAACAAAAACACGTATGAAAACACGTACATATGAAAAATGTAAAATATAAAGCAGTTGCTAAAAGCGTTCTTTTAGAGTATCAATTAGAAACGACGGTGGTTTGTTTTCATAGCATATACGATAGACAGAGCTGAATACTGGAAAACTAAAAATGAAAAAATAATAGTAAAACATAACGCCAAGTTTTGAAAAATACCTAAAGAATGTCTTCTAAAATAAAACTTACTTTTCTTGTAAGTTTCTTTCTCGAAGAAAATTGTATGCTATCAAAGCAGTATGCGGACCTTGCAATTTTTGTCCATTTAACATCTCTTTTTCCAACGTTTCAAAAGACTGTAAATAAGGTTTAAAAATCAACAATATATATATATATATATATATATATATATATATATATATATATATATATATATATATATATATATATATATATTTATATATATATACACATATATATATACATACATATATATACATATATATATATATATATATATATATATATATATATATATATATATATATATATATATATATATATATATATATATATATATATATATATATATATATACATACACACACATCACACATATAAATCACAACAAACCTCATATAAACACAGCTCTAGGAATAAGGGCCGACCTAATTGTAGGCCTTAAAGTGTTTGAGGTCGGTAAAAAACCGCCGACCTCGTTTCTATGTTTTATATTAACCTTTTATGTCAAAATTTTTCGCCGACCCCTAACAGTTTAAGTTCGGCAATCATTTTTTCTAATTCCGAGGGTTGTCTGTGTGTATATATATACATATATATATATACATATATATATATACATATATATATATACATATATATATATACATATATATATATATATATATATATATATATATATATATATATATATATATATATATATATATATATATATATATATATATATATATATATACAAACAGTGGCGAGCAAAATAATAGGTGTGAATAATAAATTTCACTTAAATTGACATTTTACAGTATATTTTATAAAGTGACATTTAGAAACTGATTGCTACACAAACTATGCTTATTTTATTATAACAGAGAGCAGTATATTTCCAATTTCTTACAAATTTATGAGGGGAATACCCTATTTATATATTTAACCTACAAATTTGGTGGAGCAAAATAATAGGTGTGTGTTTATTTTAACCTGTTTGCTGTAGGATTAAAAACATTTTATTATTTTTATTTGTTGTTGATATAAAGGTAAGGTCAATATTTATGCAACTTATATAAAATAATAAAATATCATACTTGTATTGAATTAGAATTAGATATAAAATGGGACAAGGCAAACATTGCACAGCGATAGAAAGAAAACTTATTAGAAATTTAAGAAAACAAGGAAAAACTTACAAGGAAATTTCAGTTACGATGGGATGTTCTCAAAATAAAGTTACAAATGCCTTAAAACCAGAAAAATCACGTGAGAATAGAGGAAGACCACGCAAAACGTGTCAGCGTACGGATGATCACATTACAATTATTTCAAAAAAAGACCCATTCAAGCCAGCAACAAAAATTTTAAATGAAATTATTGAAAATATTAGTGTTTGGACAGTTAGAAGAAGGCTTTTAGAAAGTAAGTTGCCAGCTCGAACTCCGAGGAAAGTACCAGTACTTGGTAGAAAGAACATTATGAAAAGAAAAATTTTTGCAAAAAATCATATTACTTGGCGGGGACCAGATATGACCAAAAAATGGCGTAATATTTTGTGGAGTGATGAAACTAAGATTAATTTATTTAATTCTGATGGAAAACAGTATGTAAGAAGACCATCAAAGCAAGAACTTTCACCTCGCTTCACTGCAAAAACAGTGAAACACGGCGGAGGAAATATAATGGTGTGGGGTTGCTTTTCCTAGTAAGGTGTGGGGCCACTTTTTTGGATCAAAGATATTATGACCCAATATACATACGTAGACATACTAAATAATGTCATGTTGCCATTTGCCGAAGAAAATATGCCGATAATTTGGCATTTCCAACAGGACTGCGACCCAAAACATACATTCAAAGCTGCGAAAGAGTGGTTTACGACCAATAATGTAAAAGTTTTAGAATGGCCACCTCAGTCACCGGATCTAAATCCTATTGAAAATTTATGGAGGCAGTTAAAACTTAAAATTTCTGGATAAAATCCAAAAAATAGAAATGAACTGTGGATGATGCTCCAGGAGGCTTGGTACAGCATTCCTGTAGAAGTTTGCAGAAAACTAGTGGATTCAATGCTGTCAAGATGCACGGAAGTATTAAAAAATAAATGGTATGCAACAAAATATTATTAATTTGCAACCCTATTGACTTCCATCTTCATTTTTTATTTTACACCTATTATTTTGCTCGGTGTGGAATTTATTTATTTTTAATTAAAATATATTATATATATTTAATAACTTAATTTTTATTAATTTCTGTTTATTTATGTAATAAAATAAAAGTTCTAATAAAAATTCAAATTTTTATTTTATTTGTTTCAAAGATATTCTTGTATTTGTTAATTTTTTGGTTCGCACCTATTATTTTGCTCGCCACTCTATATATATATGTATATATATATATGTATATATATGCATATATATATATATATATATATATATATATATATATTTATATATATATAAATATATATATATATATATATATATATATATATATATATATATATATATATATATATATATATATACACACACATGGTGGCCACAGTCCTGGAATGTTCTGGATTTTTACAAGTGTCCTGGAAAATTTATTTTTTTCAAAAATGTCCTGAAATGTCCTGGAATTTTTTATTTTTCTGAATCAAGTTAAAAATTACTAATAATGTCGCAGTAAAATTAAATTTTTTATGCAAAAAAAAAATATATATATATAAATGATTTTAATTTGATTTTAAATAAGAGAGAATTATCTATGATTTATTATTTACTCGAAAGGTTTTCCTAATTTTTAATATATTGCTTAAATTACTTCGAACTTTTTTTTTCTTTTTTTTTTCTTTTGTTATATCTGAAATAGTGGAGTTTTAAGTCTTGCAAATTAAATAATAATATTGAATTTTTTGTTTTGTTATATCTGAAATTGTGGAGTTTTAAGTGAAATTAAATTATAATATTTAAGTTTTGAATTACTTTTAGTTTATAATCTAAGTATAAATTAAGAAAAAAAGTATAAATACTAGAACGCCTCGAGAATTGATGCAAATCTCAAGGCACTCTAGTATTTATTTGAGATGGTTGCAAGCACCTGAATATAAAAAATGGATTATCAAAAAAAGTATGACAGTTGCATCATGTTTTTTTTGTAAAAAAGACATTAATGTTAGAAATATGGGTAAAAATGCATTAAAAAGTCATCTTAAAAAGTTATTACCTCGTGTACCTCATAAAGTTCATTATGCAATTATTTTTCAGAATCAATTATTTCATCACCTTTAAAAACTTGTACAATTCAGTTTATTGAAAAGCCATCTACTTCTAAAATATTGGATATGGCATTTATAAATGAACAAGTAATGAAATTAGATGGGTATTACATGTGGCTTCATCAAAATCTTTTCAAAGATCATGTGACTAAACTCACTATTTATATCAATGTTTTCTGATATTAATATTGATATGTAATTTCTGATATTAATATGATAAGTAATATTGCAAAAAAGTTTCAGCTAGGTTGAACAAAGTTTGGATATACCGCAAAATTTGGCATTGCACCATATTTTCTTGATTTGTTATATAAAGAAATATTGCTATCACCTGCTTTTGTAATATCGTTTGATGAGTCATTAAATTGGACTATGCAAAAAGGTCAAATGGAAATTATTGAACGATTCTGGAACCATGAACCAAATCAGGTTTTTACAAGATATCTTAACTCACAATTTTTAAGAGGTGCAAATTCAGAGCAATTTTTAAAATCTTTTAATCAAGGCGTATCTCGACTTAACTTTTAGGACTTGTAAAAGAAGATCGTGAACTTAATGAGTACCCAGCCTTAATAGATACTGGCATGTGTGGCCTCCACACAATTCATGGAAGCCTGAAAAAATCAATCAATAAATCTGAATAGAAGCTTGGTATAAAATTGAAAGCAATGTGGAAGTTTCTCAATGAATGTCCTTCCCGTAAAGAAATCTATGAAAATGTATCTAAGATGGTTTATCATCTTAGATACATTTTCATACAATGGTTTTTTGATACAATGTAGTGTTAGCAGTATTGGTTTTATATAATAATCTGTCAGGGTTTCTGCCTGTTGTTTGAGATATTTTTGAAGTTATTGCATGTGTTGGGTTAGATAGGATTTTCTTTAGTAATTTTATATTTGTTTTATCAATAAGCTCTTCGATATTGTGACAGATATTAAACTGGTGTGATTTTATGGCATTAATCTCAATAACTTTGAGTGATTGTTTGTGGAATAGTTGTAGCTCTTTTTTTGCTGCAATACTGCAAGATAAGAGTATAGGGGCGCTGTACAGAATGTGAGATAGATTGTTGGATCTATGAACTTGAAGTAGGTTTAATTGAGTGTGACCAATTTTTTTAAGGCGCTTTAGTAAGTAGGGTACTGACTTAATAGTATAATGAACTTTTATTCATTGATCCTCCCAGTTAAGATTTTTGTTTATTATTATTTCTAGGTACTTGCAGCTATCAACTTTAGAGTTGATAGCTGCAAGTACCTATTTTATTCAAGTTTAGAGTTTAAAAGAATAAGCGATTAAATTATAATTTGATTAGGGAGACGACTCCTCTATTGATAATGTTTTGCACTTTAAATGATTGAGTTTTATACCATTAACAGTAGCCCAGTTTGCTACCCCATCCACAATAGAATAAGGTAGGTTTTTTGTACCTTAGTCATAGATGATGTAAGTTAATATATCATCGGCATATTTTTGCAGGTTTGTCTCAGGGGGTAAAAAATCAACCATATCATGTATGAATAACATAAATAAAATAGGTCCAAGAACACTACCTTGAATGACTCCACTTTAATACATTTCCATTCGGTTGCATCCTTAATTATTTTTACTCTTTAACGACGGTTGTGTAGGTAGCTAGCAATTTATGATGTAAGCCAGATAGGAAGCAAGTTTTGAAGTTTTAAGAGCAATTTGTTGTGATCTACCATATCAAAAGCTTTATAGAAATCAAAAAAAAAAGTCAAATATTGACAATTTATTGTCTTATGTGTAGCTAAAGTCTTCTATTACTTGAATGATGTATTAGAAAAATCTGATATAATTAAAAAAATAATGAAGCTATTTCTATCAGATCCAATGTTATACAAAGGAGAAGATAAAATTGATATTGGTCTGTCTGCCAATATGGAAGTTCAAAAATACAAAAGACTATCAACATCAAAAGGAAGCAAAATTTCGAAATTAAACAAAGATGTATGCATATTTTTATCTTCACTTGCAACTCACATGTTAGAAAAATCTCCAATAAAATATCTTATTGTCAGGTATTCATCTTGTCTGGATCCAATCAAGTTAGAAGATAGGGGAGAACTAGAGTGTAACAAATTAAAGTTTTCTAAATTATTGCAAAAACTAGTTGCTTCTGGTATATTCAAAATCAAAAGTTGGTGATAAAGCAAATGTAGTCTTTTTAATTTATAATAAATGTTGTTTGTGAAAATGATACAGAGTTTTTGTCATTCAAAAAAAATGAAGATAGCTTGGATATTTTTCTCGCTCAGCATATACCTGTAAATGGATCATCTCTTTGGGATGTCTGGAATTTTATTTTGTTTTTCTCATGACCAGGCTGCCATTGAACATGGATTTAAAGTAAATAAGAATTATTTAGTTGAAAATTTAAGTGAAGATTCACAAATTGCCTTAAGAATAGTAAATGATCACATGTCATCAAAGGGACGAAATGCTACAGATATTCAAATTACTAGAGAAATGTTAAAATCTGTAACATCATCTAGAATGCAATATGAAATTGCATTGAAAAGTACAAAAAAAAGTTAAAGAGTTATCAACTGTAAGTTTAAAAAGAAAGCTGTTTCCATTGAAGCTGTTTCCATTGAAATTGATGACGTTGTTTGAAGAAACTACTACAAGCATCAGATGATGATTTAATAAAAGAAGAAGAAGTTATGCATTAAAAGCAAATGAAAAAAAGGATTTGAGTTTTATTTAATTTGAGTTTTACTTCAAATGATTTAAGAAAGTTATCAAAAGATAAATTGTTAAAATGGCAAGAGCTTGATAGTTAAGAAAAAGCTTTATGCTTAAAAAAAGATTCTGTTGAGTTTTATCTTTTTTGTAAACATTTTTGTTTATATAGTTCCATTAAAGAGCATGATTTCAATAAAAAAATTCTGTTTTACTATTATATATATACAGGGGCTAAAATCAGAGAAAATGTGAGGCGCAGGGCAACTTATGTATTTGAGATCCTAATATATTAATTTACTTTTTTCTTTCAGTTATCACTTACCGAAAAAAAGTCCTTAAATTTAGAAAAGAGGCTTTTAAATTGTGTGATGCTCTTCGCAAAGTGCTCCTTCTGCCCCCCCCCCCCACTATTTTTAATTAGGCTCTGTGTGTATGTATATATTTATATATAATATATATGTAATATATATAATACATCATATATATATATAATATATATATATATATATATATATATATATATATATAATATATATATATATATATATATATATATATATATATATATATATATATATATATATATATATATATATATATATACACAGCCAAAATATTTCAAACTCTAATATTAACATAATATTCTATAATTCAATCAATATGAAAAAAATATAATGAAAAGATAATTGATAATATTCATTCAATAGGATATAAAATGTCCTGGAAAACGCAACAAAAAGTCCTGGAATGTCCCGGAATTTAAATTTTAAAATTTTGTGGCCACCATTATATATATATATATATATATATATATATATATATATATATATATATATATATATATATATATATACACATCCACTATAGTAGATATATATATATGTATATATATATAAATATATATATATATATATATATATATATATATATATATATATACATCTACTATAGTAGATATATACAGTATTGGACAAAACATTTGCAACCAACATCGAACAATGCTAAAAAGTGTTCCTAATTTTACATGTCTTAAAAACGAAACGAACTATACTACCACAGCAAACAGTTCAGGAGTCTGGAGTCATAGCATGTCGTGACATGAGCAATCAGCTGACAGGTGACAGCACACAGGCAGAATTTCGTTGACAAGTGCCATTTTGCAGCAGACAAAACAAGTGCAACTTTTTTGGTTTGTTTCATTTTCTTAAGTCTGGTCCGTGTCAACGTCACGGAAGTTTTTTAATAATTGAAGGAAGTATCCAGAAGTTTCCAGAAGCATGCAGAATCTTCCAGAAGTTTCCAGAAGAAGCATCTGGAAGCCTCCAGTAGCATCCAGAAATATCCAGAAACATTCAGAAGCATCCAGAAGCTTCCAGAAGCATCAAAAAGAAGCATCTAGAACCTTCCAGAACCGGTTCACACAGGCTCATTTTACTATATAAAAGACATGTAAATCGACATGTAATTCAGTCAGTATATGGAAGTCAATCAGTCAGAATTATCAAGACATATCGAATAACATCAATACAAGAAGTGAAATACAACAAGTGTTTCATTACATCAATACAGTCCACATCCAACCAAGACGTTGTTCCACAGAGCATTATTGTATCATCACAAGGTAAATGTAACACGGTAAGCCTTGAGAAGCGTGATTATTTATTTTTATTATTTTTATGACTTCAAGTGCAAAAATGGCTCCCGACAGTTTTGAATTGGAACTAAGAAAGAAAATTATTGGCGATTACGTAAGTGGAATGTCACAAAAAAGTATTTGTGATAAATATCGCGTGAAAAAATGGACCGTATCAAGACTATATTCCAAATATCAATCTATGGGGAAGTTGGCAGCAGATAACAAAGGTGGAAGACCGCGTTCCACCACTTCTAGAGAGGATTCTATGATCGTCAGATCCGTCAAGAAGGATCCCTGGATATCATCAGTCAAGATACAAAAGCAATTAGAGCTGCCTGTATCTGACCGAACAATCAGACAACATGCTGTTGAAGCCGGATTGTTTTCTCGACGCCCTGCAAAGAAACCGCTGATTTCACTAAAAAACCAGAAGAAAAGACTCCTGTTTGCTACATCTCATATTGACTGGAATGTGCAGAAATGGCGAACTGTCCTGTTCAGTGATGAATCGAAGTTCAACATCATTGGGAGCGATGACATTTGGCGTGTACATCGACCGGTCGGAAAACGCCTCGATTTACGTTACTGCCATAAGACCGTGTAGCATGGTGGAGGCAATGTAATGGTCTGAGGGTGTTTTTCTGCTAACGGTCTAGGTCCAATACATCAAAACGATGGAATAATGGACCGTTTCATGTATAAAAATATCCTGAAAGATGTTATGTTACCGCATGCTAAATGGAATATGCCAACAAAATGGATTTTTCAGCAAGACAACGATCTGAAACACACTGCAAAAGTAGTCAAGCAGTGGTTTCAAAACAACCACCTATCGGTGATGGATTGGTCGCCTCAATCCTATCGAGAACCTGTGGGAGATTGTCAACCGCAGAATTAATCGTGAAGGTGTTCGTAATAAGGATCAACTGCTTGAACAAATCCAAAAGGCCTGGGCAGCGATTCCACAAAGTTTCATTGATCACCTGATCGAATCTATGCCTCTAAGATGCAACGCTGTGATCGACAACAAAGGATTCGCCACGAAATATTGATAGCGAAATACAGCTTGGTCAACATTTTGTCGAGTTGCACTTGTTTTGTCCAGAAGGAAATCAACTTTTTTTAATACTTTTGATTAATTTATTAATTTTCGTGTACAAATAATGAACTTTGTGATGAATAAAACTTGAAGAACTTTGTCTCTAATCAGTTACATAGTTATTACTCTAAATTGAAAAAATGCAGCACTTTTATATAAAGAAACTAAATTAGCATTATTTGGTTGCTCTCGTTTTGTCCGATACTGTATATATATATATATATATATATATATATATATATATATATATATATATATATATATATATATATATATATATATATATATATATATATATATGCTATAGTAGATATATATATATATATATATCTACTATAGCATATTTATGTGAGCACTTGCTCACTTTTTTTGCTTATCTAAATTGATACGGCTTTTTTAGAAAAAGAAGAAAACAAAGAATAATGAATAAAAAGATTGCTGACCCATGCCAAACCCTCAGTTGATGTAGCAGCACTCCGCTGCGAGTCAGTCGATGTATGTACTGAAGCCCCTGGTAGCAGGCTAATTCAGTATGACATCATACTGCTCACCTAAATCAGCAGTATAAGATATATATATATGTCAAAAAATCATTTTATTAAAACCTGTAAATGATTAAACGTGCATCAACCTGAATAATTTGTGATAGAATGTTATTTATAACAACTTTTAAGAAAACATTAGTTAACACTAACTAAATTAAAATTACTTTTCCAGTTCTTGCAAAAGCTTCAGCTACTTTTCTATTTCTTCCACCATAACAGGTTGTTATAAGATCAGCAACACCACAGGATTCAAATAAGGTGCTTGCATGACCACCTTCAGAATATATTTTACAAAAATTTTGCATTTCTAGTAACCCAAGTCGTATAATTGCTGCTTTTGTGTTATCGCCAAAACTTTAAAATAAATAGTACAAAATTGTAAGATACTTTAATGATTTCTAATGGTTGATTAGCATTATGAACAAAAAATAAAATTGTAAAAGCTAAAAAAGATTTTTACATTAGAGTGGTACCAAGGTAAAGGGTACCAGAGTCCAGGACCTATTTTGACCCCTGTATAAATCAAAATATTTTTTAAAGATTAGTTTGATTTATAGATTTGATTTTGCCAAGAAGGCCACTACAATCGAGGAGGCTTCTTTAAGTGGTTACTAAAAGATTTACCTCAACACTTTAATGTAACCAAAACACAAACCTTGGCAAACAAGGCAGCTGCAAAGAAACAAGCTGAGCACGGTACTACCAGGAACCTGGTGGGGATCAAACTCGGAACTTCTCACTTATGAGGCAAGCGCTCTACCACTACACCACCACCGCATATGATATGATTTTATTTCAGTTGGTCATAAAATATCATATCTATATCTGGCAAAATAATTGAGAAACTAGTTTCAAGGATGTGCTACAAAGGATAGCTACCGAGGATGTGGTGGGGATCGAACTCAGAACTTCTTGCTTATGTAGCTAGTGCTCTACTTCTATACGACATTTTGTAAAATTGTTAAAAACAATAACAATAGTATCAAGGTATACATACAAAATATATTAAATATGTACAGAAATTAAAAGCTCAAATGCAACATTTTACCAACATAAAAAAAAAAAAAACACTATTTATATACTAGGGACAGATGCAGCATTTTTCAGTGTCTGCGATAGCTAACTTCCAGACATAGAGCAAACTCTAAACATTTATATGTTTATGTATATATCAAACAAGGATATTTTGCAAAAAATTGAAGTAATTGCTTTACATTTTCACCTCCCTTGTCCCAAATGTGAAAGCAACAAGTTCATAAAAGATTTTTATTACTATTGACAGCTAAATTTATATTCATCAATAATTTTTATATTTTATAGAACAATCTCTTATGGAAAATTATGACCATATAAAATTTGTTATCCCCTCAAATTGAATAAGTTGTCTGTTCCAAACCTTCATAAATGAGGGTGTTTGAAAACATTAAAACTGATTTTAACACTGGAATTAAAGAACTAAGGTATGGTGATAGTAGAGCACTTATTTCATAAGCAAAAAGTTCCTAGTTTGATCCCCACTATGGCCTGGTAGCACCACGCTTAACTTGTTTTTCTGTATAGCAGCCTTGTTTGTCAAGTTTTGTGTTTTAAAATTAAAGAGTTGCAACCTAAATATATAAAAAAAAGCCTCCTCAACCATAGTAACCTTCTCAGTCTTGAGGAGGCGAATAACATAAAAAAATTGAATATTTTAAGAAAAACATAAGGGAAAAAATAAAAATAATTTAAAACTTGGTATAATAAAAATACGAGATTTTTGACTTACTCTAAAGCATCAACAAAACCCGCAGCCATAGCAACAGCATTCTGTAAATTGAAATTAAAATATTTAAATAGTGAAAAATTAAGATAAAAACAAATTATCTAAAAGTTACCTTAAGAGAACCACAAATCTCCACTGTATTTACATCGTCTACGCAATTAACCTTGAAATAAGAGCAATGAAAAAGAGCTTTCCAAATCCACCACTTTTCAGAGTCACTATAGCCTTAAAAAAAATTTGAACTTTATAAAAAACCCACAAAACATAAATAAAGTTAACTTTAAATTTATGTTAAAATTTCACAATGCAATATACCAACTGTTGATTCACAAAATTCTTCCTTTGCAACTTCTTGTGCAATATTTGCTCCCATCAATGCACCACATTCAATACCAAGTATACTTGCAATAAGATTAGAGGCACATTCTAGTTTTGTGGATGATTGGTTTAAACCCTAAAAGTGTGTTGTAAAAATGAATAAACCAAAATATGTATAAATTTCTACTAAACTAGTTTAATTGAATAATGAAACAATGTAGAAATGTTATCATGTAAAAATGTTATGGAATGTTTTTTGTATTTGTTTTTATTTTATTTTAAATAATTTGTTTATTTTTCTATGTTTGACACTATCATGTTTTGTCTATAATTAAATGAATAAAAATATGCTAATATTTGAATTTGTTTTACTTCTTAAATAAATTTTTACGATTTACAAATTGTTTTGTATTTTTAAAAAGTCAGTGAGTAATAAATGAAAAAATTTTAAACACTGCAAAAATAAAAAACTTTGCATTAGTTAATTATTTAAAAAGCAGTTTTTCGTATTTGCAACTAAATTATTTTTTTTTTACAAAATGGTTGATATGTACTGCTAGTGTTATTTTAACAACTTAAACATATGATTGTCTTGATGTTTATAAGAAGTATGAAGTCTTGATATTTATAAGAAACATCATTTTTATTATAATGAAATAAAAAGGGGGAACAAAAGTAAAATAGACTTAAACAGTAATTACTAGCAAAAAAGTAAGACTTGCATATGGAACATTATTTAACAATAAATGTTCTAAAATTTAACATCAATCAAATCAATCAATTTTATATTCTACATATACCTAAATATTATATTTTTAGTATTCATCAACTTATATACAATATATAAAAAAAACTATTTTCTCATACATTATTTGTAAATATAAACTCATACATTGCAAAAGCAATTTTTATTACATATTTACTTTAGCTTATTTCAATGCACATTAGGATGTTGACTTTTTGGTATCTCCAGTTTCCTGTATAAAAAACAGATAAACTTTGGTTTGAAAGTAACTGAAAAGTAATTGATTTTATTTATCTTTTGAAAAAGGTCACCCACCATGACCCTTGATTACACACTGGTTCTCATATATCAGTGAATTTTGTTTTTTCTTTAAAATTATATCAACCTGGGTCTCAAAAGAACTAGAATTTCATAGAGATTTCAGAAATAATAATGGTTTCAAATAAAATAAATTGCTTTAATTTTATATACAAAAAACAGCAATTTTTAACTTAAAATTGAAAAGGTCATATTTATGACATTTTGTTTGCAATGATTTTTTTTTAAAAAATTTCAGTAGAAAAGATTATGAATTTTGAAATCACTATAAAATTCTTTTTCTGGGTTCTTTTGAGACCCAGGTTGACATACTTTTGAAGAAAAGAAAATTCACTGATATATGGGAGCCAGTGGGTAATCAAGGGTCATGGTGGGTGACCTTTTTCAAAAATTAAATAAAACCAATGACTTTTCAGTTAATTTTTTTGTTTTTTTGTTAATTCACCTCCCCAAGGCCGAGAAGGCCACTTAAGACAAGGAGGCTACTTAAATGTGGTTGTAACCCTCTCTCGACTCTAAAACTCCAAAACACAAACCTTGACGAACAACGTCGCTGCACGGAGAAATAAGTTGAGTGCGGTACTACCATGGATGTGGTGGGGATTGAACTCAGACCACTAGCTTGTGAAGCGAGCGCTCTACCACTACACCACTTCCGCATTGTATACCAAATATTTACCAAAAGTCAACACCCTAATGCACATACTTATAATAAAGCTTTCGTCTCTTAAGTGATAAAATGTTCTCCCTACTTAAAATTGTCAATGTTTTTACACTTCTGCATGCACTCCCTATTTAAGTCAATAAATGTATGTAAACTCTCAATATATTCTTCCTATTTAAATAAGCAGCAATTGATCTTATTTAAATTTGATTTATTAACTTTCTATTTAATTTAAATAAATAGTTCATTTTTTAGTTGCAAATTTTGCAACCAAAAAAAAATTAAGTTGCAAAAATAATCATTTAATCAACAGTAATAAACATATAATCAACGTTTGTTGCTGCTTTTTTATAAAGAACAAATGCAACATATAAAACTAGGTAATATAGTCTAAATAAATATTCACATGTTTACTAAATAGTTTAAACTAAAAGAAAACAAAATAAATTTTTTAATATTTTAATAAATATATATTTAATTGATGTTTTTTTTCCTTTTATTTGAATTCATTCCACTTGTAAACAATGGATATATTTTATGTAAGTGTCCCTCAAACGTTTGTAACTAAAGTGTCAAGCTTTTAAAAGATTAATTACTTCATTTTTAAAACCACTTAAAAAATACTGTTAGACTTCCTTAAATATTATATATATTTCTTAAATATTATATATATAAAAAACTTTCTTAAATATTATCAAACAAAAGTTTGTTTATGGTATCGTAAGCATCGTAGCCCTACACAAAGATGCTTCAGTACATACATCAACTATCTTATAGCCTGCTGTAGCAAAGGGGTGCCGCTACATCGACTGATGATTTTTGAATGGGGCAGCATCTTTTTCATTGTTCTTTTTTTTTTTGAATAAACCATAAGCTATAAAGAAAAGCAAAACTAGTAAGCAATTGTTGATCAATATACGCTATAGTATATATATATATATATATATATATATATATATATATATATATATATATATATATATATATATATATATATATATATGTATATATATATATATATATATATATATATATATATGTAAATATATATATATTTTTAATAATTCACCTCCCCAAAGCCGAGAAGGCCACTACAGATGAGGAGGCTACTTGTGGTTATCACCCTCTCTCAACTCTATAACTCCGAAACACGAACCTTGACGAACAAGGCCGCTGCGCGGAGAAACAAGTTGAGGGCGATACTACCAGGGACGTGGTGGGAATCAAACTCGGAACCTCTCGCTTATGAAGCGAGCGCTCTACCACTACACCACTACCGCAATATATATATATATATATATATATATATATATATATATATATATATATATACACACAGGGCTCAATTTAACAGTTGGGTATTGCCTAGTATAAACCTGTCCAATCAATATATGAAATGATCAAAAGTGTGAAAAGTTATTAATAAGTACCTGTAATTATCAATTTAAATAAATTTAGGCAATTTTTTATATACCTGTTTTTAATGCTCAAGAAACCTATGTGACCTTAATGATATAAAAAAAAATTAATACACACCATTCTATATTTATTGATCTTTCAAAAAATGTAAAGATTTTGATCTGCAAGGATATGGATTTCCATATATGGATAATGGGGCACGGATCCCACTTTTTTTGTAGCGGAATATTGCATTTGATTTTTCACTACTTTCCGGACTAGCTGGAGCTCTGAAAATTTTGGCATTTTTGTAGTGCCAATGAATGTGCATGTTAAAATTGCTTTCAGGTCCAATGACATTGGTGGGACTGGGGCAATCACTTCACTTTTTTGTTGTGGAATCTTGTTTCCAGGGCAGACAACCTGAGTGTTCATGGCTCGGGCACAGGGACCATGCTCCACTTATTTTTTCAATTAAATTTTTTTTATTTTTTTATTTTTATTAAATTAAAGATAACTTAGAAAATATTGTTTTCAAAAATTTTTTCGGTTTGTACTTGTTCTGCAAAATAAAATACAAAACTATAATGATATAAAAAATATCAAGATTGTGTTAAGATTTGCTTAGATGCATCAATGGTCAAAGTATACATACGTCCAGTTGTTGTTAATGGTAAAAATTGTGTTGGTATTTAGAACCCAACACTCATCTACTCTAGATGGTCAGAAAAGTTTGTTAAAAGAACCGTGTTCAATATTGTCAATTTCATTTATCATACCAATCCAATGAAACATATCATATTTACACAGAACAAATTCACCAAAGTCAATGTATTAATGTCAATTCTCATTGTGTTGATGTTACTTTGCTGATTAGGTTAAATACTTTGAATATCAGAAAAAGAAAACATGTCTGTAATATTAAAATCTTCACTTGTTTGTTTAAAGCTAATAGTACCTATAAATTCTGGGTTAAATTGATGATAGCTCCTAATTCCAGGAATTGTTCTACTTAGCTGAAAACGTTTTTTCAAAGTGGTGTGTAATTCTGTCAGTCTTTCTTTTTTAATTTTGCAAAAAATAATCCCTTTAAAAATTTGTGTACACCAGTCAAGCATTTTATTACAATTTAATATCTATTCATTTATGAGGCTTTGTAGACTTGTATTTGCAGTTAATCGTTTTACAGTGCCACCAATACCATCACATGGTGACTTACCATAACTTGTAGCAAAAATGTCCAATCTGCATCAATATCAAAATAATTTTTATGGAGACAGATATTGTAAAGGTTTTTTGTGGATTTTCTTTTAAATAATGAACTATGTGTCTGAACTTCATACACAAAAGCAATGTCATGCTCATTATCTTCTGACATAAAGCATTTTTCTTTAAGATAATCATTTTTGTTTAATAAATAGAGGGCAACAGGGTGTAACATGCATTGACTTTGGAACCAATGGTAACTTTGAATTTCATCTTGAATCACTAATGTGAAGTTTTCTACAAAACTACTTAAGACAATACAACAATACTTTGCCAAATTTTCCTTTTGTTGTCTTAGGTATCTTGTTTGACATTTTGCAATGTAGGATTGAGCTGTTAACTTGTTTATTGCCTCTGATAACATCAATTTGTATTATTCAATTGTTGTTGTCTGACAGATCAACAACAATTGAAGTTGTTCTGTCTGTTTTCTTTCCAATTCAAAAAATTTTGAAATTATACAATGTGAAATTCTTTTAAAACCATTATTTAAGAAGGATGACTGTTTTTAATCTATAAACTTGCAAATCAAAAATCTTATAAATATATGTACTTTCTTAAAACATTTTAAGAAAAATCATAGAATACAGAATGATCAAAAAATGAATGGAACAAATATAAACAAAAAACTATTTTCAAAGTTATCTTTACTTTATTAAAAGTGCAAAAAAATTTTTTTTTGAGAAAAGTGTTGCAGGGCACCCAGTGGCCCAGCCTTATGGATTGTCTGGTCATCTGCCCTGGAAACAATTTTAACACACATTCATCAGGACTACATAAATGCTGAAAGTTTCAGAGCTCCAATTTGTCTGGAAGGTAGGGAAAAATCTATCACAAGATTCTGCTAAAAAAAAGTGGGCCCATGATCCAGCCCCCCCCCCCCTGGTGTCTTTGGCCCCAAAAACAACTTTAACATGCACATTCATCTGCACTACAGAAATACCAAAAGCTAGTGAAAAATCAACTGCAATACTTCACTACAAAAAAGTAGGGACCGTGTCCCATTATCCATATATAAAAATCCATATACTTGCAGATCAAAATCTATATATTTTTTGAAAGATTAATGAATATATAATGATGTGTAATTTTTTTTTTTGCTATCATCAAGGCCACATGGGTTTCTTGAGCATCAAAATCAGGTATAATTGCCTCAATTTATTTAAAATGATAAATACAAGTACCTAAAAATAATTTTAACATTTCTGATAATTTCATTGGATTTGACACCCCTGAAAAATGCCAGGTTCAAATTTTTAAGTAAAAAGGTCAAATATTTTTAAAGTTATGTAACTTGAAACCTATAAATAAATGTTGCAATTCTGAGGGGATAAGAGGGGCTTGGCCAACATCTGTTAAAAGTAAAATTGTCTTATTTCAGGATCTTCTTGGAGCCAGAGGCTAAAATTTTCAAGGAGTTCTTATTTTATTGAGTACTCTCAACTGTATAAAAATCAGCAAAATTTGAGATATAGGATGACATTTTGAAAAATTTCTGGGTCATTTGACATGGAATTACCCTATTGACTTACAGGCAATCATCAGAGTTATCTGTTTCAATGTAAACTAATAAAATTGACACAATTAATACCATGTATTTCCTGTTGAAAACAAAGGATCCTTTGGATTTATGAAAAAGAAAAAAATAAAAAACTCCCACATGTAAAATATTTGATTTCGAAAATTACTGATAAGGAGGAAAAATATTATTTTTAAGGCATCAAGCTGAAAAATTACAACTGGTCACTTAATTATGTTAAATAAAAAAAGAGAGTTTTATAAACACATGAAAAGCTGCATTATAGTTCGCTTAGAAGCAGAAAGCAAGCAAGTATTTAAACTCGTTTCAAAAGTTTTAAATTGTGAAGGATAGGATCAGAAAGTAGTAGTGAAAAACTGAACTGTTACTAACAATGAGTTCACAGATGACTCCATTACTTTTTTATTACTTCATTTTGAAACACCATAGAAACGTGCATTAGTTAAGCCAATGGCACTCTCTGTTAGAATATGCTTGTATCTTTTTATACTAACATTTACATATTTGTTAAATAGAGAAAAAAATTCTCCTCTCCGCAATATAAGAACTGAAATGATGTATTGGTATTAATTGAATTACTTTTCACCATCCCAGTGTGCAATGCTAAGCTACAAAGAATGCTTTCCAAGTTGAAATTAGTTAAAACTGACTTTAGATGCTCCTTGTCTACTCAAAGACTAGAACATTTATTAAGAAAAAGGCGAATCTAGTCCACCAGTAGAAAAATTTTATGCCAGCATTTGAAAAATGGGACACAATAATGCTGAAAAGAAAACAAAAAATTTATAAAAAAGGAAAGTAAGATAAGTTCATTAAGTGATGAAAGTAGTGAAGATGAACGACATAATGAAACTAACTTCTGGGAAAGTGTTTCTATGCCAGAAAGTTTATCTTCAGATAATGAAATCTGATATACATTTTACATGACATTTAAAAGTAATATGTTTGCTAAGATAATAATATTTTATATTACTATAACAAACTTGCCTTTTCATCGTCTTCTATGTATATAAAAAGAAACTCAATATTGTGTATTTTTTTAAAAGTCTATTTAAAAAAATACACAATATTGATTTAAACTAACTTATTAAAAAAAAAAAACCTGCAATGAAATATTCTAAATAATAAGGAAAGAAACTACAACTTCAATAGATTAACATTAAATAAACTGACATTAAATAATGACACAGATTTCGATTGCATATTTCGGTACCGTAAAAATCAAGATACGTCTGTAACTAGTCTAAACAAACCTAACTGGAGTACTTTTTTACTCTTGACATTTAAAGACCTGTCTTTCTCCCGTGTTCCTTTTAACTAAAGAAGTATAAATGTATGACAATACTTTTAAAAAACAGTTTGTGTTCAAATTATATTTCAAATATTTGATCCAACATTGTCCGATCCAAACAAGTTTTGATTGGACATTTTGTCCGGGACTTTGTAAAAAGTTAAATTGAGCCCTACATATTATATTCTTATTATACAAAAGAAACGTACAAAAACCATTATAAAGCTTTTATTGTTAGCAAGCGTGCTTTAATTTTGTGGTTTTTTAATCTTTAGGTTTGTGATTGTCAAGCAAAAAACTTGTTGTCATGACAACACTTTGAAATTATTTAAGATTTTTTGTTTAGCAAATCTGGGGAATCTTTGCATGAAACTAAAGTTTTTCATGGAAGCAAAGTAAGAAACGTAATTATATGCTGGAACTTTTTAAATTATTGACAAGGTTAAGTTGGGTGTTACTTGCAGATTTTTTTTTTATTTGCCACATTATTTTTCATGTATTTGGGAAGGTTGGTTGAATTTTGCAGTTTTTTATTTGTAAAGAAGTGTTTGTGGGTAGCCCATTGTTTCTTCCATTCGCCTTCTGATCAGCCAAATACTTTTTCTTTGTTTTAACACAGGTCGCCATCAGATTTTCACAAATATAAAATCTCAAAGAATTCTTTTATTACATAACAATGCAAATATAAAACAACTTTTTACACTTTTTTTGGTAATTAAACAAGTATTTTGCTTTTTTTGGTAATTTTTTAAATAAGCCTTACAATTTTTTAAGATTTTTTATAGAAACCTCTGACTGTTTGTAGATATTTTTAAGCTATTGTCATGGTTGAGATATAAGGAGCCTATTTTACTTCTTCGTATGTTGAGAATTGATTTTGAGTGATTCCCTTGTTTTAGATTCTTTATATTCTGATTTAATTGCAAGAGTTTTTGGATGATGACCAATCAAACATGACATTATATTATTGACCATGCTCAGTTGTCTTGAATACATTCCACTTACCTTTGTTACCACTTACTCATTCAGTTTTTTCAATTCAAACTTCTAGGATACAACTTTAACTAACACTAATAACTCATATTATGAATTTAAAATTAACTAAAAGTCTATTACTAATATAAAATAAAACAATCTAAATTTTAAAAACATCAAGCGTTAATTCAAAAAAAAGAAGTAACTAAAATTTGTTCTACAAAATACCTTAATTATGAAATACAGTCCTTAATAAACTGGTATGTAGAAAATGGACACAATTAATCAAAACTCAATTGCTAAAAAATATATATTTAAAAAAAAAAACCTTTCCAATATAAACTCCCAACCTTTCCAATATAAACTTAAACCTCGCAACATCAAAATAACTTTTATTACACCACTTACATTAAATTCTTTAATGTAGATCTTCTAAATCTTATGCAATAACAAGTCCATATTAATTACCAATAGTAATCTCAGTGTCTACAAACTCATATGCTTTTGTGGCCTAACATTAAAAAAACAAAAAGAGTTTTTACAATGTTCACCATATTATCATATTTTTTTCTGTAACAAATATTTTAAAAAATTAAAAAAAATGTATGAAAGTATCACTAAGAAGTCCATTGGCAGCTACGACCTCCCATTTTTCAGATAGCATGCCAATTCCATGCTGGAAAAAACTTCTTTTGGTCTTTTGCAGCAATCCAGTCATTGGCATTTATTTTGGTATTGTCATAAAAAGAAAATGTAGCTGCTCAGCCAGGTCATGTGTTATCAACCAGAATAAATAGTAATCGGAGTGTGCAATGTCTGGAGAATACAGCAGGAAGGGTAGGACTTTTAGGTTCTCCATGCAATTTTTTACAACACTTGCAACATAAGGTTGGGTGTTGTCATGTTAAAGAATGACCTGTCATGGGTTTTTGCGTATTGCTACCTTTTATCCTTCAATGTTTGGCTCAGCTTGATCAATTGTTGTTGATAACGGTCTGCTGTAATCGTCTTGTTTGGTTTAAGCAGCACATAATATATAACGCCTAAAAACTGTTGATTAATCAACTCCCAATATTTTTGCAAGCTCATCTTGTGTCTGGCATGGATCTTCATCAAGTAAAGCCTCTAATTCAGTATCTTCAAACGTTTTCTCAGCACCAGGATGTTCTTCATCTTTAAGGTCAAAATCACAACCCTTGAATTGCTGAAACCATTTTCTGTATGTTTGTTATGAAAAAGCATTGTTGTTGTATGTTTCCAAATAAAAGACAACAGCACCTCTGCTGCTGTTGTCATTTGTTGGAAGTAATGTAAAAGAATACCCCGCGAAAATGGTCTTGTAAGCACAAACTCAGCCATGTTTAAAATTTTAAATAAAAACGTTTTTACACTCGGGCAGTTGAAAATTGGACTGATGTTTGCAGCCTAAGGTTTCAGCTTTGAGGTAAAATTTAATTCAGCCGATATAATTAGGCACAACAAGAAACAAAACATATGTACAGTGGTGTTGCTAAAGTTTAGCAATTTTAATAAATTCTACATTAATAATGAGTAATAGTCAATTATTCCATATGTAACTTTACATTATGGTTGATTAGCTGTGTATACACTTAACATGTAAAAAAGAAATATTTGTCAATAAAGATAACTATTGTTGATACTTCTTTTAATTTTAAACTTCAGAGATCCTTCTAGACATTTAATTGCACAAACTTTCAGACAATTCTTTTTTGAGTATGACTAGTTGCAAGAGAGTTATCTATTGCAACCAGACACTCATTTGCATCTTTAAGTGCATCAACTGCCACTACTCTTGCAAAGGCAACTATAGTTTTCACTATAAGCCAAAGATATTTAATAAGATTTAAATCTGAGGAATTTGGAGGCCATACAAATGTTTCAATGTTATTGCTCCCTAACCATGCCATGATCATTTTTGCAGAATGACAAGGTGTACCATCTTGCACTTAGGTTTTTGTATGATGGATGTTGATAAATGGCAATAGATGATCTTCTAATACTTATTTGTACCTAATAGCATTCATCTTCTCTGCCATTTTAAAAAAGCATAGACTGCAGCAAGCATACATCCCTAAATTATTACTTATGAAAGATGCTTAACAGTTGGTTTAGTGTAGATTAGGTTGCAGGATTTGAACTAAAAAGGTCATCAAACATATTGTTCTGCATGCACAAATAACTGAAAGGTACTTTTGTCACTTCAGATCACAGTAGACCAATTTTTATGTTGTTGATGTAACCTAAGTTTCTTTTGAATGTAAATTTTAGTCATCATTGGTTTTTTTAACGATTTATACACAACTTATAGTCGACCTAAAAACATAGTGCAGTTCAGGAATTCTTTGTCACAGTGCCTATTATGATATAAATGCTATTGCTTTTGTTGTTCTCCTTTGCAAATGGAGTGCAACTTTTAGTGATCTTTGGACCTTGGATTTTAGGTTAATGTTACCAGTGGAGTTGCTTACTACCAACTGAATAGCAATAGCTTTATCGGTGAATTTTTTTAACCTCAACGTTTGGCATTCGTTTATCAAGGGGTAACTATTTTGCTTTTCCATTTTTAAATTCTATTTTAAGTCTAAAAAGTCATAAAAGATTATTACATATTTCATTTTACATAATGAATCACTACTTACAAGTAAGAAAATAAAAATAATAAACATTTGAAGTTTAATTTTTCCATTTTTTTTTAAGATAATAACAGGTTTTACTATTGCTAAACTTTGGCACAACATTGTGTATACATATATATTGTGTGTATGCATATTGGCCTTGTTTGAAAGCATAAACTGGCGCGCCATTTATACTTGTTGTAATGGCTTACTGCTTACGTATTTTACGTAAGCAGTAAGCCATTTCACATAAGTCTTTTTTTATCATTTTTTAATATTTAAATGAGCAGTAAGTAAAAGAAGTAATTAACATTATAAAAATTATTAGTTTGAATGACAATTACATAAGAAAGTTTGCATGACAACTATTTATGTTTGATATTTGCGCTATTCAAAAATAATTTAAGAAAAAAGAAAGAAAATTTAATTTTTAACCTAATTTTTCCATCAAAAATGTTCAGTAAAAGGAAAAAAAAGAAAAACTTTAGGCACATAAAAAAAAAAAAAAAATCATCAAATAATCATCAAAATTTTTTTAAATTATCACCTTGCAAGCGCAAGAATATTTATTTAGACAATTTCGCATAACAATCAATAACAGAAATAATTACCAAATAAAAAATAAAAAACGGAACGCTCATTTTCATTAATAAGCAAATCAAAAAAGATCAAAAGTTTTGCTTTGCAGAGCCTTTAGTTAAATAAAAAAACATTTAACTTTTTTGTAATAGGGCAAATAAAACTGCATCGTTTTTTTTTTAATAAATGGTACTTAGAAATTTAAATCTTTGCCTCAAAAAAAAGCGCTGGTAAGGGATCATCCATAAATGATGCAATGCTAAATTCAACAAAACAAATAAGATCAAAAGTTTTCTTTCACAGATCCAACCAAAAAAAACCAAAACTCAAATTAGTTCTTAAAAGTTCAATGAAAATTGCTGCGCAAAAGAGCAAATGATCTCATACTTCTATTTTTTAAATAAGTTTCACATTGTGTAATTTATGGACAATGTAATTAACGTGATTTTTTTTTGCAACAAGTAATATTTTTGGTTTGTAATACTTTTTATTTTTGTTTAACTTTTTTTTTTTTTTTAAATCATCATTATTTGCAAAGCTGTAATTAAAAAAAATAAAACTAACATATTTTAATTTATACAAATGTTGAAAAATTAAATAAATTTCTGTTTAAATGATAATGAAAAATGCAATATTAAACTCAGTCATTTAATATTAAAGGGATCTCCAAGTCCTGAGACAAGTTGTGTTCAAATCATAGATAAACAGAATATAAGTTAAAAGTTAATTAAACTTTTCAAAACAAATTATTGAATAAGATATTAACAAAAGCATTTGTTGTTTTGCCATTATACTTCTGGTTGAGAGCCTAATTTTAGGTTCTTAAATCTGCAAAGTTTTTTCCGTTAAAAAAACACAAGATGAATATTTTTCTAAAAATATAAGTAACCAATTTTCTTTATACAACACTAAGTACAATATAATCCAATAAAATTTGAAAGATTTAAAAATCATTTTTTTTTAAATAAATTCAAGAAACCCTTTTAAAAATGATCTTATAAATATTTTTAACTTATAATTATAATAATTTATATTTTTAATTCAAGAAACCGTTTTTAAAAGATCTTATATATATTTTTCAGATATATATAAAGTTGATATCAAAAACTTGAATCCTATATATTTAAGTGAAAATCCCTACATTTTAAACTTGATTTACGTTTTTTGAAAGAAATTTTTCTTATTGACGTCAAATAATTAATCAGACCGTATTTAAAAAATAAAAATAGTCTAAGAGCCGGAGCTTTCCTTCCCAAGAAACAAAATGGCATTAAAAATTAAGAAGTTTTTTGTTAATACCTCATTCAATAATTTGTTTTGGAAAGTTTAACTTACTTTTAACTTATTTTCTAATGTTTATCTATGATATGAATGCAACTTGTTTTGGTACTTAGAGATCCCTTTAAAAAACAAACAAAAAATTGAAACAAAATAGAAATTCCACAAAATGTACATTAACACTTCTAGTTTATTTATTTTTCTTAATTAGTAAACTAAACTGTTTTGTGGTAATTTATTTTATTGCAGTAGTTTAAAAAAAGTTCATCTCTTTAAATAAATAAAAGGTAATTTTTTGACATCAAAAACACGCAGTGCTAATGAGCTAAGCCATTTTTTCTTTAAAACAAGGCCTATATATATATATATATATATATATATATATATATATATATATATATATATATATATATATATATATATATATATATATATATATATATATATATATATATATATATATATATATATATATATATATATATATATATATATATATATATATATATAATATATATATATATATATACACCCCCTAAATGTGTTTTATATAATAAAATAATACTGGATTTGAAAAATTTTTGAATAAAAAGTATTTATAGGGGTGTTACAAGACTCTTAAATATCAAACAGGTCCCTAATATTATCAAAAAAATATTTCTTCAAAAGTATATTATGTTGGGTCTCAAAAGAAGCAAAACTATATAAAAACTTCAAAAATAATCATCATTTTATAAAAAAGTTATGACTTTAGATTTCACAATTTTTACAATTCAGAAACATTTTAAAAATCTAAAAACTACATTAAAAAAAATGAATTTACTTGAACATTAAGTTAAACAAAGAAAAATTTAACCTTTATAAGTGAAATACCAACAGCACCAGGCTTAATAATGGTTTTCAACTGATTACACACAGGTACAACAAACTAAACATGTACATAACAATAAATTTTGCATTTCAGTTTAATTTCATGACACATGTTATAAATAATAATAAAAAAAGGAACCTAAACTAAAAAAACCTGGCGTGGGACAACAAAAACCAAAATCCAAAAAAAGAAACTTAAACTAAAAAACCTGATGTGAGACAACAACAACAACAAAAAAGAAATTTAAACTAAAAAAAACGTGGTGTGGGACAACAAAAACCAAAAAAAAAAAAAGACGCTTTAACTAAAAAAAACTGGTGTGGGACAACAACAACAACAAAAAAAGAAATTTAAACTAAAAAAAACCTGGTGTGGGACAACAAAAACCAAAACGTCAGCACCAAAACAAGCATCAACCAAATTTGGAACTGCAACCTATAAATTCAAAGGTAAATAAAAAAACGAATAATACAAGAGAGTAAGAAAAAATATTTTCGTCATTTTTTAGGTACAAGTAGTATAAATATAAAATAAAAAAGAGAGATAAAAAGTGAACTGAATTTTTTAGCTTGTTTTTACTGGCAATATCCAATTATTTGAATTTAATTTTATTCCGGCGGTGTATCCTCTGGTTTTTTCCCAGTCGCCCTATGGGCAACTGAAACAGTTTTTATTTCTCATTTGAGTCGCCTGCAATGAAAATCAGTAGTCTGGTGTAGAAGATTTTTTTTAGTATTTTTTTCTTGGGTGAAAATAATGAAGAAAACTTTTAAACTGTTAATTTTAACTGATATTTTAGTTTGACTACTAAAATATGTCTAATAAGAAATAATAAGAAATAATAAGAAATGATTTAAATGTAAATTAATTAAAGACATGTTGTCAATTTTGTCGGAGCCAATATCTGTATCGTATCATTTGTTTTTGACTATCTTAACATAGGTCCCATTACGTAAAGCAAAAATGTTGAAAGCCAAACTGCAAAGAAACAATTTATATATAGAAAAATATTTTATTACTCTCTCTCAATCTTCAATCAAAATTAATTTAGTTGATTGTTTTGAACATTAAGTTTTAATATTTTGAACATTTTTTACTATACTAAGATTTAAAAAAAATAAAAAATAAAAAGAATTTCCACTTCCATCACTAATTGCGTCTAATAATAATTTTTCACATGCATCTTATTAATGTTTTTTATTTTGTTAATTTTGTTTGACAAAGTTAGAAAAAATTATTTTACTAATGAAAAATAAGAGATTCAGTGTTATTAATGATTTAACTGCACATTCACGCAATTTAAAATGTGACTATAAGGTTTAAAAAATGATATAATAGCATTTGGAAATAAAAGAAAATGTAATTTTAAAACTCATTTAAAATTGAGAAGAAGAGTGCTTCTTAAATTGAAAAGTAGCGTGAAAAATGCAACAACAATGTTTAAAAAAAACAGTTCAGTCGCATTTTAAAATATTAAATCAGGTGTGGGCTTCTTTTTTTAAAGTTTGGTAAAACTATATAATATACCATAGTGTACTCTTTGGTAAAGTGTATACTACTTTAAATGCTTTTTAAAGTCTTTTTTTAAATAATTGCAAGGAATAAAATCTTTATAGGTCAAAATATAGTTTTATTAACAAACACACTTTTGTCCGGTCGTCCTATTGGACTACTGACAGGTATTTTTTTAGTTACCCTTGAAGAAACGAAATGAGAGTACTCCCCTGTATTCATATTAATTATCGATTGAATTTATTTCAATTAATAAAATTTATTGGCAATTTAGATTTAAATAAAATTACAATCATGAAGAGGCTAGGTATCTATAGGACACCATATAATTCAAATGTATTTAAAATAATTCAAAAATAAATATTTAATAATTAACATAAAACTTATTAGTAAGCTATTTAAAAATCAAAATGTTATTTAAAATATATATTCATATACTTTACAACATGATGAACTTGATTTAAATAATTTTCTTGGTTTAGCTTTACCACCAGCATTTATAAAAAAGACATTTATGTATTTGCTAAATTTAATGGCATTTTGCTATTTCTAAACACTCAACTAAAAAACAATGATTCAAAACCTCAAATTAAATGTGAACTTTACATCTGGCAAACAATTATGTATACAAATACACAACATCTGAGTTGTCAAAGAAAAACATTAAGTATTTAAAAGACTTCAAAAAAATGATCATCACATGACCAGACAAAGTAAAAAGGTTTAATGGTTCTTAATAAAATTAACTAAATAAAGTCTTTACATAATATTATAAGTAATAAGACTAAGTTTAAAGAACTAAAAGAGGATCTGCTATACTATAAAAAAAGAACTTCCATTTTAAAGCCTAAATATTTAGAAAAAGACATTTACAATAAAATCTATTCTATAGGATCTACAAGTAAGCAATAAACATATAAATTGAATAACAAATGCAATTATTTGAGATACATTGATAATCAAAACAGTGATGTACCCTTAACTAATTTTTTGTGGCCTGTTTTACAACTTAAAATATAGCTATCAAACATCACTTTTAAAGTAAAAATTATGTAGTTTTTTTTTATTTCATCTTTTAACTTATGCAATAGTATTAAAAATAATATTGCACTTTTTTGCCATTCTATGTTAAGCTTATTTACATACATTCATACATACAATAACTATTTATATATACTTAAAAAAATAGCTATAATATAGAAATTTTTTTGGTAAGTCTTGATTATTTTGTTAAATAATTTTGGTAAGTCAATTTCAGAAACTGCATACATAATAATTAGTTGTAGATGGTACACATAATAATTAGTTGTTATGGCACACAAAAAAATTGAATTAATCAAACATAAGACATGTTTTTATGGCACACAAAAAAATTAAATTTTTTAATGTCCTTATGCTTCATCATTCATGGCTATAATTCCACTCTGTCAAAATTTATCATACTTGCAAGCTATGTAATCCATATAAATATAAATAACCTACTGAACCACTTTGCTGTTGTTTGATATTGTACATTTGGTAATTGGTATAATATGGTAAAAGAATTATAAAGTTCTTCTTGTAGTAAAACTTAGTTATAATGATTATCATAAACTTTGTTTACTTGTGTTTTATACAAAATGAATGTTTTTTATTCACAAAATTTAAACATCTTAACAACTAAAACCTGTCTACTGACAGTACTTTTTAGAGTCAGTCTTACATAATGATATAACATAATTGTAAACGCACATGGGAAATTCTTAGAGAACTTACTGGCATGCAAGAAATAAAACTGTGCTCACTGTCCAAAACTATAAAAATTGATGAATTTTCCTCTGATCTAACTGTAATAAGTTGTAAATTAAATATATTTTTTGTTTCTGTTGGACCTAATCTAGCTAATAAAATTCCTCTTGTGATTAATAAAATAGATGAGTATGATTTTTCGCTTACTTCAGTCTTAACATCTTATGAATTATCGAAGATTACGAAGATTTTTTAAACTCAATCTTGTATAACTTGCAAAATGTACTTGAAGCTTTAAAAAGAACCATAAATAGTTGTTCAATACAAGTCTAAACCACATAAAATCTTTTCATTTAAAGTGTCTCAAATAGCAGAAACTTGATGTCATAACATTAATGTATTTAGGCATATACTTAGGTGAAAAACATAGCCTTTTAAGGTGCAAGTAGTAAGTGTTATATATAGACTAATATTATGCTTATATATATTTCATGTACTTTGATTCAAAGCCCATAAAAATTTCAAAAACTTAAATACAAAAAAAAACTGCAAGCAAGGATTGTTTTATTGCATAAACAAATTGTTATTGCAATTTTTAAGCATCCCAGCTAAAGAAACACAGCTGAAAATGAAAATCTCTTCAATACAGTACACAAAAACTATAAAACCAAGTAAAAAATTTCTTTGTTTTCCGAGAAAAAAACAAAGAAATTTTTATCAGCAAGCAAATAATTTTTATGGAATTGAGCTGAAATTATTTTAACAATAACAGATTTTTGTTTAAAAGAGTTTTAACCAGATAACCGTATTATAATATGGTCATCTGGTCTTACATTATGATTATACTGTATTACTTATTTATTTTTTAACAGCACTGCCATCACAAATAGACTTGCTGTGGTTTATAGCAACAACAACAAAAAAAAAAACAAGAAACCATTCAGCATCAATAGGAGAGTCTTCTTTGTGATTACAATTAGGGTTGGGTTTGGCAATTATAAAAAAACAAAATTTATTTATTTAAAGAATAAAAAAAAGAAAAAAGAAAATTCAGTAAAATGTTAGTTATATATCAATCATAAGAAAAGGAAGAAAACATAAAATTTTAAGGTTCTACTTTTTCTGCAGTTGGTTGTTGATATAAGAACTCAAAAAACATAGAATGTTGAGCGAATAATCTCCCATCCTTGACCGATTTCTGGTGCAGATTAAGCCAGCTGCCAAAAAAGCTCTCTTCGATTCTGTACTGGTTGGTTTAAAACTTAGTAAATAACTATATAATAAAGTTAAGTATTTACCTCTTATGCCATTTGTCTCAAAAAATGGCATTTTTATTTTTTATTGAGCATGTGAGACCTTTTTTGTTTTGGTCAATTCCACTCTTAGGTAATCTGGTGCAAATTTTTTTTGATATTGCCCTCTTCAACTTTCCTTTTATAGTCAGAAATATTTCATTTCTTCAATCATCTTCATCATCATCGACATTCAATATTATATTTGTATCTGAATTTGAAACATTGGCTCAAGTAGATGTTGCTACTAAAAATGTAGATTCATAATGCAAGTTGGCCACACATTGTAGACATTGTATCTGTAGATACAAAGTCTTGTGTGGCCAACTGTATGGGCCTTGTGTTGGTAATGATTGTAAATAATTCATTATTTTTATCAGCTTCATCATCATTTGGATTTTCATTGGAGTTTCCATCAGGTAAATATTGGGAAACATTTGAAATTTCTGTTCGTCTTTCAAGAATATGTACTTTTAAAGCTGCTTTCAATTCATAACTTAATGAACATAGATGGTGTGTTATTGATTTCATCATAAATTGAATAGTAGCATCTGCAGATAACGAAGTTGCATCCTGTCTGCAAATTACTTCAACTGTAAGCTTAATGGGAAGTAAAACTGAAAGGATCTCTGAGAATATTTCAAACTCAGCATCTGAAAACAAAATAGGTGGTTTTAAATCTATTAGACTCTTCTTGATGCAATTTTTTAATTTGATGAAACGTTCTATCATAAACATCAAACTATTTCATCATGTTCTTGAGTCTAAAACCAGAGACATTTCTTTCCCAAACTCTACTTTTACATATGTTTTGTCATTTTTTGTAGGTGAAGATTGAAATATTTTGACCACTTTAAGAACTTTTTTAATTAATGGTAACATTTGCTGATGTACCAAAAAAGAAGAATTATTGTCATCATTCTGAGTGGAGATTATGAGTAAACCATTTTCATTTTCGTAATCTTCATCAATTAATTCATCATCATCTGTGGAATTCTGCTCTTTTTTAAATCTAGGTGTAGAAAAAGATATAATGTTGGCATCTTCATAATTTTTGAATTACTTGGTTTCATATATTTCTACTGTAATTCAAGACTTTCAGTTCACTTCACTTTTCAATTCACTTTGTGAATTGTTTTGTGATCCCTTGGTATGTTAGAAAAGATTCTGGTTGTTAAGCCTTTTTTGTTATCATATGGCGTGCAGATAATGTTGAATCATAAACCATCACATGCAGTCATCCTAGCTAAAATAGCTGGTAATCATGGACAGGAAAAGTGTGCGATTGCACTCTAATCTTGACCACAATTGTAATTGTTTTTTTTTTTTGAAAGCTTGACCACGGCTCTTTAGATAATTAAAAAACCAACATAGGAAAAAAATTATAAACAGGCTAAACTATATAAAAAGAAAGAAATCTTAATAAAAGAGAAATTTAAAAAAAAATTAAAACCTATAGCTCTAAAAAAATCAACTAATATAAATCCGAAAAACTAAAACTCTAATAGAAAATTATTTTTAATTATGTTTTGTAATTACATTAAGGTTGAATAACTTGTTGCGTTAGTTTGATGAGTTTCTAACAGATTTTTTTATACTAGGAGAATAGCAAACAAGTCTTTTTTTTTTTTCTTTTTTTAATGTCCAAATAAAAGTATTTATATGATTACTTCTTATTTATTTATGTATTTTTATATATCAATTAAAAAAAAAATACATAATCAAATAATAAAAAAAAAAAGCTTTGGAATACTTGATGAAATCTTGAATATTCATATCGGTGAAAAATATAAATTTTCTAAAAGTTCGAAACACAATAATAAAATGTATAATTCATACTCTTATTAAAAAGAAAATATTTAACATAAAATTGATAATATTAATTAAAATTGTAAACTTTTTAAACCTTTAAATGGTGAAATTATTTCAAATGGTAAAATTATTTTGAATTCCAAAATAACAGTATTCAACTCTTTCAATACCGGTATTTTAGCAACTATAAATTATTCCAAATAACTGGTAATACCAGGATCCTGGTATTCCCAACCCTAATGACAATGAATAATAAAGTTTTGAAAGACTTTATATTTTGTTGAAGAACCATTTGTTCTCAGTAAAGTATTTAATAGCTATAGTAATTATTTTTGCATAGAAATATTGTTATATATAAACTATAGTATATGTTATATATAAACTATAGTATATGTTATATATAAACTATAGTACATGTTATATATAAACTATAGTATATGTTATATATAAACTATAGTATATGTTATATATAAACTCGTAGAATATTTGCATAAATGTAAATGGTAATGAGCTGTTATATCTTATATTACAAATTAAACATCATGATAAGCATCATCAAAAAGTAAGCAAAGAAACTTTTATCCTATTTTTGGTAAATATCAGTATACCACTTGATTTATAACATTAATAAAAGGATGAAGTGTAGATTTTGGTTAATTTAAGTGGTAACTCTGCACCTTATCCTAAACAATAAAAAATGATATATAAAGCCAGCCAATATTATATAATTAATGGGATTTAACAACTCTTTACAGTCTTTGAAATACTTTGCTTGACTTTTAGATATAAGCAAATGAGATGTATGTTTATCCGTTTGATTGCCTATAAATTCGACAAATTCTTTAATAGTGATTAATTAATCAATTAATGAAGTTCTATCTGTATGTTGCCAAACTTTGCAGTTAAGAACTCTTTTTAAGCAGTAACAACAGACCATAACAGGCATCAGTGTAATTTGCACTCTTCATTATTCCTATTGCAAACAATCTATTGCAACTAAATTATTGCAAACAATCGTTCCCACCAAACTTCTATAGTGTTTATCAACTTTAACAACATCAGCTAACAATTTTATATTCTGATAAGTTGTGCAAACACAAACACTGTAAGCAACAGATGAGTTAGTGGCTACACACAATCCTATGTAAGGTCTGCAAAACATAGAAAATCAAACATTTAAATTAGAGTGTTCAGATTTGAATGCTACACAAAGTTCTTTTAAATTAATCAATATCAATATTTTTTTGTTAGCGTTGCTTGTACTCTATACAAACAAAAAATTTTTTTTCTTCTTATCTTTTAAATCATTTGTATAAATCAATTTTTTGTTTATCAAATGAAGAAGTTATTAATGCACAAGATGGTGTCAATGTAGTCACATGAATAATATTTTATAAAATTTTTTAGTTATTTTGTCTGTTGCTGTTTCAGGAACTTGATTACTTTTCTTTTGGCAGTTAGTAATTGTTGGTACATTGCTTTGGCACTGATTTAAGTTCAATAAGTGACAAACTTACAGATTCAAGACTATTATTAAGAGATCTGCATTGTTTTTGTTCGAACTTAATTTGACTATGGTTTTGATCATTTTATTTCTTTATTTATATCTTGTACTTTTTTGTAAAAACTAATGCATAATTTCCATCCAGTTTCCAGGGCAGGAATGTCTTGTATTTTTAGAACTATTGAGATTGATAGAAATATCTTCTTATTTCCTTAAAAAAGAAACAATCCAAAAACATATATTAAGTAATCATCATTGTAAAAAAGGTAATAAAAATAATTATAAGTTTATTCTTTTTAAATAACTCATAACAAAAGATTTACATTAACCTCTTGAAAAAGCAAAATAAATGTCTTGCTATTTTTTTTAAATAGTAAGACATATGTGAATCATTTATAAATTTCTATAAATTTTAATAGTTCATAAACTTTTTACTATTACTATTTTAAATGAGACAGTTTAGAATAGTAAAAAGCCTTTCAGGTTTCTTTTTATCTCAGTGTCTTTTAAATAGATTACAGAATTTCTGAAATTGTCTTTCAAATGAAACTCCAAAGTAATAATAGCAAATAATAATATAAAAATAATAGCAAAATATTATAAACTATTCCACAAAGAAATAAATCAGTTTCTAATAATACCTCATGTTTTTCATCACTTTAATTAACATTTGCAGCAAAATGAACATGAAAACTTACAAGTAATAAATGCTTTAAATCTCATTTCAAAGCAACAAGTTCTCTAATCCTTTAGATATATTACAGTACATTGCATGTTAACTAGTCAGTCACAAATTATTGATAAAATGATGTACAATATATCAATTTATTATGCAATACATCTGACTATCTAATAATACAATACCTAGGTACTATGCAATGCATTAACAAAGGTTTATTGCACAATGCATTAATAAAGGTTTATTGTACAAAGCATTAACAAAGGTTTAATGCACAATGCAATAACAAAGGTTTATTGTACAAGGCATTAACAAAGTATTGTACAAAACACTAACAAAATGTACAATGCATTAACAAAGTTAATTTATCAAATTATATAAGTATAAGCACTGTTTGATTTTGAATAGACTGACAATAGAGTTTAAGCAAAAAATGTAGAGCAATATATGATTTGTTGGATCTTAATAATAAATAACCTCAACTGGAAGAGATTTCTATAATGAAGTCTATTTTATGCTATAAAGAAATACAAAGACCAGTAAATCAATTTTTAGACAGTTATTATTACAAAATTAAAAAACTATGTTTTTATTGTTGATAATGACAGCTATTTCTAATTAACTAATTCAAATGACCTACATTATTCAAATAATTGGAATCATCTGATGCAAAATGAGATAATAACAAAATAAAAAAGCAAAATATGAGACAGAAGTTTTTGTTTGGTTTGTAATTTCACCAAAGGTGGAAGTAAAATCCATGTTAGAAAAAGTGGAATGAGTAACAACCAAAAAGGTAAACCTCAATAAGTGTATAATCAAGTGGTTATTCCCATTTATTTAAAAATATTGTAGCAATGGGAAACTTTTTTTTCTTTTCTGATTTAGCCTTATCAGACTGTGCTAAATTAGTCACAGATTAGCTAAAAGCATAAGAGAGACAAATGGTTCCAAAAGACATGAATCCAAAAAACATGATAAAATGTTGTCCTACTGAAGTTTTTTGAGCTATTTTTAAATGAGAAGTGTCTGGAATGCTAATGTTTACCAACTAAAAACCAGAATCAAGTATTGCCTGACAAAAATGGAAATCAAGGTTGTAAAAAATTAAAAACTTTGACAACAGAAAAAAGTGTTTTCAAAGCAAAAAGAATACATCATTATAGAGCAGAATGCTATACTTTTTTTTGTTACTGAGTGCCATCTTTTTGTAGAGTAAATATATATATATACTTTTTAAATTAAAAAAAAAAGTTATATAAAACTAATTGCGCCAGTTTTTAATTGACATACCTTAAGATAAACCTATTTAAAAAATAATATAAATGTTTTTAAAGCAATTTCCTAATAATAATTTCTTAATTATAATTTCTTTGCCCATTTGACAATAACTAAACTCTTTAATATTTTTGCATTGTATTTTTTATGTTTGATTAAACTGGCTAAACATATTTCCAAAAAACTGCTACAAATTAATATTGCGTTCACATATTTTTTTTAGTGCAATAAAAATAAAAAGTAGAAAATAAAATTTATAGATAAACAGTATAAACAGATTGCTTTTATTCTTATGAAACAAAACTTATTTTTTATTATTATAAAACAAGTAAAATTAAAAACAAATTTTTAAAACCCGATGCTTTTATATGCTATTAAAACACAAATTTTGCAATCAATTTTTCTGATATTACTATTTTATTAACATTGGGCTGTATTTTATTTTATTAACATTGGGCTGTATGTGTGTGTAAAAAAAAACAAAAAAATTCAAAAAGAGGCGGGACTTGAACGACAGACATTCTGTTTATGAAGTCGACGGGTTATCCAAATAAGCTAAACGCGTTGATAAGTAGGAAACAATATGTTTATTTTAAAAATTATTATTCTTTTTTCCATATAAAAATAAATATTGAAAAAATAAATAAATTACTGAATATTGCATTGTCATTAAGCAAGAGTATGCAAAATTTTTTGAAAATCTATCATCAGGAAGTGACTCAAAAATTCATTGCAAGATGTGGTGTTCACAGACAAACAGACAAGAAATTAAAAGCATTTGGAAAAATAAACAGATTGCTTTTATTCTTATAGAAAGAACAAAAAAACATAAATCTTTTTTTATTAATCATAAAAACTAAGTAACAAAAACAATGTTGCAAAACTTATAGTTTTGCACCTTTATTTTCATTACTTAGTTTTTTTAATTGCTGTATAAAATTGCTGTATTAAATTGCTGTATTTAATTTATAATTAATAAATAATTAATGTATAAAATTGCTAAATTTAATTGCTGTATTTAATTGCTGTATTAAATTTTTTAATTGCTGTATTATCTTGGTACATGCGCTATTTTCTATGATTATAATAAATATAAACTATAAATTTTATTTTCTTGTGTAGATGGGGAAAACAACATGTCCCTGTTTCACTTTATAAAGCATACACACAGTGTTATAAAATAGGTTTTATCCATAACTTTCTGACACAGAGAAACCCTTTGGTGAAATAATAAAATAAATAAACAACTTACAATGTTTGAAGGAAGCTTAATACCAGGAAGATATTTAATATTTTCATGATCTGTGTTTATGACATCTGATAACTTCCTGTCACCAACCATCTCCTCATAAACATACATATTTACTCGTTGTTCAAAATGAGTTGATTTCAATACATTATTTCCAATTATTTTTGCAATAGCAGACCCCCTAAAATAACAATTACCCTTAACTATTATTAAAAAAAAAACAATAATTTATTTTACTTCAATTATCATTGTGCAAACTTCCCACACAATCTAGTGGATTAGAAATTTTTTATTTTATGTTTAAAAATATTCAAAACATGACAATGTTGAAAAAAAATCTGGAAATAAGTTTTTTATTTTATTTCAAAAAATGCAAATAGTCAGAATGCAAAGAAAAAGAAAAATTGTTAAAATTAGGAAATTAAAATTTTTAAAGAAGAATTATAAAATTCTTAACAATAAAAATCTCGAGAATACAAAAAAAAGAAATGAATTCAACAAAAACAAAAAAAACAAAAAAACACACAAAAAAAGCAATTTATTTTTAAAGCATGTACAAATTTGTTTACCAATAAAAAAACAATGTACAAATTTGTTTACCAGTTTCCAGAACCAACAATGCTAACTTTTCGCATAAATTGAGAAGCCATTATATTTGTTCTTATCTAAGGTTTACATAAAATTCAAATCTGTAACTTGCAAACTACGCAATTCCATCAACTTTTTAATTATAAGTAATTATCTTTAAAAATCTTTAATGTAGTTATCTTAAAAAATGTAAATTATTTAAAGAAAAATAATATCAAGTAAAATTTAGATATATGTGAACCAAATAATTACTGTTGTACTTTAAAAATTAATATAGTCAATAAAACCATAAGTTTTGTATTGAAAATCTAATATCGCTAAAAGATGCTTTTAAACTTTTAGTTGTGCTTTTAAAATACTATACAAATATTTTAATAATATGATAAATCTGTCTGTGCTAAGCTAGCCATTTTAAAAACAAAAACCGTACTATTTTGTACATTACTCTTGTATGTGTGTGTGTGTGTGTGTATATATATATATATATATATATATATATATATATATATATAT
Organism: Hydra vulgaris; assembly: GCF_038396675.1. Taxonomy (NCBI): domain Eukaryota; kingdom Metazoa; phylum Cnidaria; class Hydrozoa; order Anthoathecata; family Hydridae; genus Hydra; species Hydra vulgaris. Next base: position 8,182,583 of record NC_088930.1, on the reverse strand, counting down.
ATATATATATATATATATATATATATATTATATACACACACGCACACACATATGTATACCCTTATATACACACACACACACATATGTATATATATATATATGCATATATATATGTATATATATATATATATATATATATATATATATATATATATATATATATATATATATATATATATATATATATATATATATATATATATATATATATATGTATGTATGTATGTATATAAGGGTGTCCCAAAAAAAAATCACCTCTCAAGCTTTTCCCATTCTCTAAGGTCTAAATAGGCTAAAAATACCACACACAAATTTACACACATAAAATTTCATTTTACAGGTATCACTTTTACTGAAACAAAAATGCAATTTTTTGGAAAAAAATCATGTATTTCAGAAATTCTCTTAAAAATATATATTTCCAGTTTAAAAAATTAAATATTTTTGAGTTGTTTATTTGTCAGGTCCTTCTTCAGCTTCTTTCTGTTGTCTCTGGCAACCAGCATGAGGTTTTGTTTCATGTTGTCTGACCTGTAGCTTCCAACAAAGTCCTGGATTAGTCGGATATTCTTTTCAGCGCAGTCATTGACACATTTAATCGACTTCAAAAACCTTTTAAATATATCAAATGTCTGACTGGCATCTACGCTGATCCACTTCTCCACCTCTCCAACAGGGATCTCAGATACCTTGAACAAGATTCAGCTCTGGGAACCTACCAGCTCAGTAAGCTCTGTTGACCTGCTAATAACCGGTAGCTTCGGTTTCCCCATATGAAACTGGTCAGGAACATCACACTTGACCAACTTCTCCAAAATTTTCTTTTTCACCTCGCCGTCAACTTCATCGTCAGCTAGGGACAGAATAACTAACTGTTCTGTTAAATACCAAGCATGCTGCTGCATGCTGGAAAGAAGGGTATGTCCAAGTTTTGGGTAGTGGTCCTTTATGTCAAACAATGACTCAAAGGCAGCCAAGTCATTTGAAAACGACTTGTCTACCATACAGGATTTTAAGAACCAGGGCCCATAAAATACAAAATCATAAAATGCCACTGTCTTTACCATCTTCTTCTCTTCCTCATTCATCACCTGGGCTACCTTCTCAGTCATTCTCAGGGTCAACAGGTATAGAGCATCTGCCATGAACCTTTAGTATAAATTATTATTATTATATATGTAAGAAAAACTTGAAAATGTACTTTCCCCTAAACACAAAAATTATTGATAATATACTATAACTGTACCTGGCTTCATGGCAGGCTCCTGGTTGATAAAAATGAAATCCTGGCACATCACATCCCAAATAAAAGACAACTAGCTCACAAAGTTCCTTGTAGTCCCCACTGTTAAATGTCTCTATGGTCAGTGCCCTCTCGCCAAACTCCAGGGCCTCCCTTGCAATGTTGTACAAGGATGATCGGACCTGTAGCTCATTCCGATCAAACCTAATGATCTCTTCCATCTTGTCCACCTCCTCATTGATGCGTGGCCAGGTTTTCTGCAGTCTTATGTAGTGTGCTCTTTTTGGCCCCTTTGTTTTTTCACCAGTAAGAGCCTCCATAAAATGATAGATGTGTAACTCCAACATGTGTCGCCTGCATAGAAACCAGAGTAAAGGAATGTTGAGGATGTTTGTGAGGATGGTAATGGCCCAAACAAATACTCCAGTGTTGGAAGCAGTGGTGTCACAGCATATTGCAAAGATCTGATCAACAATATTGTAATATTCTAGGAGATATTAAATCACATCTGCCTGGTCAATTCCCTTGGAGCTTTCAGCTTGAACTACTCCAAGGAGAATGTCATTTGTCAATATCAGGAGATGTAACACTGATTGCAATCCTTTTAACAGTAACAGTAATGTTTAGGTTCTCCTCCATCTATTTGATCTGTTTGCCTTCAAAGTGCAGGACAATCCTCTTTCCCTTCAAGGTTTCCATTATATCTTGTCTTATCTGGTCTCGTAGTAATTAAAATAACTTTATCACCTATATAATTTAATCTTTATTTATTCTAGTTTTACTTAATCCTCATTATTTTCAATAATTTTATATTCTACTATTTATTTTTACCTAGATCTTCAATCTTCTTGAATCTCTTTCGATGAACAGAGCTTCTGGAGATGGGCACATCCTCAAGGTTCACGCCTGCTTTATTGCAGATTGCTGCAATGATTGCAGTTTGAGGTCGAATCCTGACCCTGTACCGAGCAGATACTTCAGAAGTACAATCCACCAGATCCTCAGAACTGATACTTATCATTATCTACTTAAGAAACAGCTCTGATATTTCTAATCTAATTGAATTCAGTTTGATTAAGTTTACTCAAAATTAGTATAACCAACTTTACATTTTATTACAATCTTTTATTTACCTTGCCTTTTACTGTGGAATCAGAGTTTTTGAATAATTCATCGACAGAATCTTTATCTGTGGAAATTACAGCTTCTGACTTGCAGAAGAACCAGCATCAGATTCAAAGGAAGCCTCAAGTTCACTTAGAACTATTTCCCTTGTTTTTTTACCTTTTTTTCACTTCCGTAATCTTCATATTCTTCATTCTTTGCCGCCGATCCTGTCTGTTTTTAACAGATTTTTCAAATTCTTTGCCTACCTCTGTAGTAATATACATTTTTCTACCTTCTTTTTGATCTAAAAAAAACTGAATTTCCTCTGCCTTGGCCTTCTGGGAATGAAGTCGATCTGATTGGATCTTCTCCTCAAATTTCCCCACAGATATGTCAAGGAGTTTGCTGCTCTCCTTAATGAACTCTTCCTGTATCTTATTGAATCTACCAATTCTGGAATCCCAGTTTAGATCTCTCAGATGGATTAGTTTGCAATACTTAATGTGGAGCTTCAGAATCTTATCCCTGATTATACATAAAAGAAGTTTATTAATTACATAAATATTGATTATTTTTTATTTATTTATATTGTTATTTAATTATTTATTTGTTTGTTTTTTGATTTGCTTATTTGTTTATTTACATAATTAAAAATTACTTTATTTTTTATCTGACAGCAGCTCCAGAAATGTGGAGTTCTCCAAAACCAGCCTTGTTCCACACATTCATTACAAGAGAAGTAACACATTTATGGTTGGGATCTTTACAGGATCCACCCTTGCAGATAAGATCTTTACCTGGAAAACTTTGAGGGCAAGCTACAACAGGTTTTGTAGATTTAAACTTTAAAGCCTTGGAAGATTTGATAAACTGTATATATCTGAGCACATTTCCAATGTGGGGAGCTGTTTCGTGGGCAGCTGGTTGATAGGATACTTGAGAAGAAACAGTAGCCTTCTGGGATTAGTCTGTATCTTCCTCTTTTCTCCTTTATTCTTCCTTTCTTACGATGACGATCCATTTTAGAAATTACTATTAAATATTAAATTATATAACATACTTTAATGTATCTACTCATTCAATCATTCATTAAACAATTATACTATTCATTGAATTCTTTTTTAATTTTAAGCTATGCGTAAAATATATTATGTAGCATGACAATAAGAGTAAACATGTATGTAGTACATATCTCAATAACGTATGATATGATCAAATCGTGCGTAATTAAATTTACTCTTTTTTAATTGACTACAGACAACTTAAATTGGCATTTTATCACATTAATAATAATATTGTTAAACTAGGGGATCATCAATAAGTTTATTAAAAACAAAATATAACATCAGAAAAATTTCATTTCAAATTTATCAAACATTGACATAATGGACATTTATTTTCAAAAAATCGTAAATTTTAAATTTTACAGATATCACTTTTTGACAAAGGTTTTTTTTTTCCGTTTATTTTTAGCCTCAGGGGACATCAGAGAATGGGAAAAACATTAAAGGTATCCTGAAAATGTATATGTATATGTATATTGCCAAAATAATATAAGAAATTTTTGCAACATCTATTTTGTTCATCAAATACTTTTATGAAAATTTATGAAAACACTTTTATGTCTGAATTATTTTATTTAGAATTTAAATAAAACAAATTTAAATAAAAGAATTTAAATAAAAATTTACCATTTTTTTAATTATTATTATCTTATTTAAAATTTAAATAAAACATTCATTTTGCCAGCCTTAATCTAATGTATTTTATATAGAATTTAAATTTTTTTTTTTTCTTTCTGGTTTTTATTACTATTTTATCTATAACTCAATTTTAATATTCATTTTGTCACGTTTATTTTATAATTTCATTTATAATTTATATGCAATGTTTGTCTTTCCATTTTAAATTTAATTATTTTGTTAAACGCTTATATAATACAATTTTTATTATAAATTTTTTTATCGCTTTTTTTCTTCAGTTATTTAGAATTTAAATTAAGCCTTTATTTTGCCAGGTTTTTGTCAATTATTTCATCTAATATTTATTTAAAGTATTTTTGCTGTTTTTATTTCTGTTATAATTTAAATAGCTGTTATAATTTAAATAGCAAAAAAAAGAATTTTTTTAAACGTGCATGCCAACATAAAAATGACAAACCGGCCTGCACTTTTTCATGTTATGGCATTTGGGTGATGTTCGTAACACTTTGAGCAATGTCCATAATAAACTGCTATGTTTTTAGAAAATAAATCGAGTGCATTAATTTTTGAAATTAATCCTACAATTATTTGTGACTTTAACAGTGAGAAAAAAATATTTAAATTAAAAGCAGTAATGTGTCAACTTCTTCCAAAAAAGCATATTGTAAATAGACACGGAAATGATAAATGTAAGAAAACTGTCGAAGATTTGCTAAATAATATTTAATATATTTATTGCCCAGTTTTTAGGCAGTTAATTTATCTAGATTGCCCCCTGTTGGAATAGAACACATTGATATAAGGGCTTTGCTCCAAGAGATAAATTTAAATCCATGAGGAAAACTTCAATCAGAAGTAAAACAATTTTAAAGTTTTTCAAAATGGAAATTAGATGAACACAATGAATCACCATGTGTTTAATGAAACCAAATTCAACATGCTCATGGAAATGTTACCAGCAGTGATACTCTCAATAATGCTGACTATACTCACCTGATAAAAGAATAAACTGTACATAAACAAGCAGAAACAATAGTATGTCAACTATCTTCAGATATTCTGAGAAAACTATAAAATAAGTGAGCTCAAATAATAGTCACATTAAATCCCCCTTTTAAAAAAGTATTTAAAAAAAAAAGCATATTTCTAAAGAATTCTTTTTATAATAGTTTCAGCAAATTCCACTATGTGCAAAATTTTACAGTAGTTAAAATATTTGCGACTTCCTGTAATTTAATTTTTGGTATAAATTGAAGTTTTATTAATTTGATCATTCATTTCTGATGAGTCTTTATTAATGAAACACAGTGTTAAATGAAAAAAATGTTTTTTAAGTGATTTTCTACTTATTTATATATATATATATATATATATATATATATATATATATATATATATATATATATATATATATATATATATATATACATATATATATATATATATATATATATATATATATATATATATATATATATATATATATATATATATATATATAGACACCCAACCCAACAAAGTTTCTAAATTCTTATTAAAAAATTGTGAAGCTCGCTACAAACCTGACTAACAACTAAAAATAACTAAATTAATCTAATCCATATATTTCTAGGCTAACTAATAAATTACTCACATACACAGCTTTTGTAATATATTTCATAATATTATATATATATTTTTATACCAATTTCAATTTTAATTTTTTAATATATAAATAATGCACATAAACAAATATTTTAAACAACATTAAACATATAACTATTTAACAACTATTAGCTAACTAAAAACAAATTAATAATATTATTAACCTAACTACTAATGAATTTCTGTCCTGTAATGATCCAAAATACAAATATAAACTGTAACGTCCACTAAACAAATCGTAGCAAAATTAAACTTTTACTTCTTGCCTGATGATTGTGGTAACACATGAAATTCAGAGTTTCATGTGTTATATGTGCAATATTAAATTATATTATAAACATTAGCATTTAGCTAATTCCTGGTACTGCGGGTAACAATAACATATATATATATATATATATATACGTATATATATATATATATATATATATATATATATATATATATATATATATATATATATATATATATATATATATATATATATATATATATATATATATATTAGGTATGCGCAAATCCAGATTATACAGAACCATTTTTTCGGCCAAATTCTGTGACACACTTTTTCAAGTTTGTTGAAAAGTTGCATGGTATAAACTTGTTTTGCTCTGTTATTTTTTAGAAATATGTAACAACATAGATGTTTTTTGAATACTAGAATTACGGAACTTTAATTTTGCATGGATTTCTTTGATGTAAAATTTTATTTATTATGAATTTAATTGTTGTTAAAAATTTACTAATTTTTGGACATCAAGTATATATCGAAGGATTGCTGGTTCATTTTTCTAATACATTCTCTCACCTTTAAAAACCTTTTTTCTTACTACCTGCCAAATTTAAATGAAAAAAAAGCACACTCAAACACCTTAACATTATACTCCAATTAGATAACTGTTTTAAGATTTAATAATGAGATACACTCGCATATAGATTATTTAATTGTACTAAATAGTTGTAATGTAGCTAGCAATTGTAAGTCATTATATTTACCATTATTTAAATATATTATTTTCTATTTGTAAAAATTAAACTTTTTTCTGGCATCATGGGCCCAAAAATGAAGTTTGTGTTTTATGGTGAATGCAAAAAGTATTTAACTGCTAATTTTGAATTGTCGCAAATAGGCAATGACTCTAATACAGAGTGTAATACAGTTTGTAGAAAGGGATATACATTTTTATTATTTACAAAATAGTGATTCATTTCTCAAAACATCTCAACAAATCACCAAACATTTTAACATAGAAACATTTAAAAATCAAGTTAGCAGTCTTATAAATAACTCATTGAATTGGGCTAGAAATTTTTAACAGGGCTGAGCGCAGTAAGCGTTTTTTTGAATTTTGCAATAAACCTTTTTTAAGCCATATATCAAGTTTGCCTAATATTGTATTATCATCAGGCTCCTCAGATGTTTCTTATACCAATACAAATGTTATATCTCCTTTAACTAGTAGAACATCAACATCTGCAGGTTATAGTGAATGAGACATACTAAACATATATTTAGAGAGAAATTAGGCCCTATAAAACAAAAACTAAAAGGTAGGTTATCTTACTTGTCTTCTCGGTTTGTTAACTCTTACAAAGAACATCTGAGCAAAATAGCACTATTAAAAGCTGAATTAAACAGCATGTCAAATCAATTATGTGTTCTAAGACAATATGTTAAACAAAAAGAAAAAATAATAAATGCTTTAAAGACAGAAATACCAGATCTGAAAAAACACAAACAAAAAATAAAATTACAGTGAGCAGATTTATCACTTTAAAGCTGAAAAAAAAGCTTTGAAATTAAATGAAAAGCTTAAATTAAGGCAACTCAAAACTAAGCATAATGCTTTGTTTTGACAAGTACAGGGTAATTGCTAGTTTGTCAGACAGAGTTGCAGTCAACAATCTTACTATAAGCAAAGTTTGTGCAACCTGGGGCAAGAATTTGAATGAGCTGAACTGCCATTCAAATTCTTTGCAATTTTGTCAAGAGGGTGCACCACTTGACACAAATGCAGTTTCATGTCACTCAGCATTTGGAAATGATTGCATGGCAATTAAAATTGTTTTAGCCATGAACAAAATGAGGTTTATAGACATCAAAGGTGATCCAAAAGGATTTGTAATTTTTTTTAGATAAAAACGATCTACTACAAAATATTGTTCTTAGATATCGTGGAAATTGGCTGAAAAAGTTTTATGTTTTAGCTGAGGATGCAACTTTTGATCATGTTTCTGGTATTCAGTTAGTGAAAAAAGTTTTGCTATTAATTACAAATTGTAAATTTAATCCAGCAGCTCAATTTTGCAGAACAGATTTTTTTGGGAATACTCTTGCCCCTAACATTTTAAAATCAATATATATGCTTCATTGCTAACCACTAACACTTTTATAAGCTTCATTGATAACCAGCATAAAAAAATGACTTCTGCTTGTCTTGATGCTGTGCAAGTTGTCTGGAAGTGACAATATAAAAGGTATTTCTCACTTTCTTTAACAGAGACACGAAAGGAGGTAAGAGACGCAAAAGAGAGGAACTTGGTAGATATATCTTAATGATGTTGTAAATATGTTTTTTAAATGGTTTTTTACTAAATGAACACTTTTTTTTATAATTTTTTTTAAACTTATTTCATATTAAAAATTTTAAAAATTAAATTTAGCAGCTTCATCCATGTCATCACTGTCATCTGGCACCCAGATTTTAAGATTTAATAATGATTTAAAGATTTAATAAAGAATTAAAACACAGTAAAAAACTTACCCTTGGTAAGTTTTTTACTGTGTTTTAATTCTTAATTTTAATTTTTTGAACATTTATTTAATTTTTTATTTTAACATAGGCTTGTCTAGGAGTGATTTCTTGGTTTGATGCCAAAACCACCCTGGGCCTAAATCAAAAAGGGCCTTCCGCATATGGGCCTAGAATGGAAGTAATTTTTAAGGGTGCAAGAGGTACCCTCTTGCACCCTTTCTTTTTCATTTATCTCTAAAAACTTTCTTTCTTTTGATACTAAATTGCATGCATTTAGATATGAAGATACTAAGTAATAATCTTGATATTGGGTCAGAGGATGCGCTAGAAGCCAAAAAAAAGACTTTTAGCCTATCAACTAAAAATATCCACATCATATTTGACGGCACCCTGTTAGAATATATTAAAAATAAAAATAAAAATTATAAATTTCAATTAAATAAATAATATTTAATTTTAAATAAATAATATAAATAATATTTTCTTTTTAAAAACCTATATTTTTCAATATAATAAAGAGTTTTGTAGACGCATCTCCAGCGCCCTTTGTAAACCCTTTGTATACACATACTGCCTTTTGTTAGACCTATCATTTGATACCAAGTTGTATGTATATCAATAAGAATTGATCAAGTTATGACGTTTTAAGTTAAAAAACCTCAATTTTGATCACAGTTTCTTCAAGAAATCCATATATCAAAATTTCGGTATATATAAAATACCATAACTTTTAGAACTTGTAGAATTGTTCAATTTTGATAATTTTTTTACCTTTAAAATACTGAATGAAAAACCTTTCTAATGATATATATAGGTACGCGGAAATCGCGATTTACGGAACCGATTTTTATGCTAAAATTTTGGTTCTCATTTTTTTAACACTTTTTTAGGCAGCGTGGGACAGACGTGTTTTTGTAGAATTTTTTTTTAGAAACATATATACACATAGATACTTTTTTGAAAGAAGAAGAGCTAATCTTGATTTTTCAAGACTTTTATGTATGGTTACTGAACTATTTTATGGATTAATTTGCTCCTGAATATTTGGTTGATGTTCACACATGAAATTGCAGTAGAAGAAATGTCGATCCCCCTTTTTTTATTATTAAAATACTTTTCTACATGCATTTGTTATTCACTTGCCAAATTTCAACGAAAATAAATACCAGCAAATAGTTTAATTAGTGTAGAACTTTTGGTGCCTATTTTCGTTTTTTTGTTGTTGTTGTTTTTTTCGGTAAGCGAAATACGGGGGCGGATAAGGGGGGGCCGACTCTACAAAAATTATTGCAATTTTGTATTATGTTGATTTTTATTATTAGATTAAAATTAAAGTGCAAAATATAAATAAAAGTGTTTTTAATTCTCTAACAGATTAAAGTTAATTTCTTTTATTTCATAATAATATTATAGTTAACTTATGTTTGAAACAAAAAATAATGATAAATGTAAAAACTTATTGTTTTCTTAGGTTACATATAAAAAGAATAATGTTTCAGATAAAGACTCTTGCTTTTGAATGGATTGTTAAGTGATAGTATCAGTTGACAATTTTATTAACACACCATATATAAATAAGTATACAAATCAGATTCTTCATTGGTTTATTCCTAACAAAAAATTTGTTAGTGTTTTTCAACTATAATAAAAGATATTGTTATTATCTTTTTTTACTTCGATTGTATACTTCTATAACTGGACTATTATTTAAATCATTATACTAGCATGCCTTTTGTTTACTTATTGTTTAGACTCTAATAAATATTATGCTTATTTTTAAGATTTCATAAGTATAAATAACATCGTTTATATATAACTACAACCAAATTAACATAATTTATATATAAACAAAGTATGCATAATAAATACCATTATAAACCAAAGTATATACATTCCTATTGTTAGCGTATTGTTTAATAAATATATATATTTATATTTTTACTGTTATATTTTGATTGTTTATTTTCATTTTATTAATAAGGTTGTATCTTACACAGAACTGATTTGACGATTGTTACTTTTGTAACTTACTTTTGACAATTACATAGTGTTTTGTGTAATTTTACAATTTTTTTGTTATCTTTAGTCCAATCTACACAGTCTACCACTGGTAAATTTGTATAGGATAATTTTTAGTATTGATTATAAAATTAAAAATACAATCAGCAACGAGTGGTAAGTTTAACAATTGTTACTTTTTAATATGTATGCATTTCTCGACATTTGCAAATTTGTTTTTTATTACAACTTTGTTAACCTTGAGATACATCTTCAGCTGCTACAATTGGTAAGTTTAAAAAAGCTATTATTTTCTAATCTGTTTATGCATGATGTATGCGTAAAACAAATTTTTCTAATATGTGTATGCCTTTCTTATCAATAGCAAATAAAATTTATTGTTATATATTATATAACTAGATTGTTATACATTATATAACAATCTAGTGTTTGATGAGTTTAAAAATTTCATGTCACGTACCTACATATATATATATATATATATATATATATATATATATATATATATATATATATATATATATATATATATATATATATATATATATATATATATATATATATATTTAACAAAAATTATATCGGTGTTAACTATACTTATATTTAAATAAAAAAATAATATAAAAAAACCTGGCAAAAATAGTCTTCCTTTCTATCAATTTTTTTTTTTAACTTATTTAAATTTTTTTTAATTTGTTTGTTTTCGCATTTACAAGCTTAAAAGAAAATTTCCGCGAGATAAAGTATTACAGGAAATGTAATACGATCGCCTTTCCACAGCGTGGAACGTTTAAATGTTTTCTTTGTTGATAAGTCGCTCGCGCGCGAGTGACTTATCAACAAAGGTATTTATTAAACATCTTTATCTTTTATTAAACAAGGTAATTAAACAAGGTAAATAAAGTGACAAATAGCGCGCAATTTGTCATTTTCGCTTGCTCGTAAGGTACCTTGTAAGAGCAAAGTACGAGGTACCTTAGCTCAGTCATCTTAAACGCACTTAAGATGAGTGAACTAAGGTACGAGCAACCGAAAAAAAAGTGAAATACTTACTCAGTGCTATGGCATTGGCTACCGCACAAACCCTAGTTAAAGAGTGGGTTAAGCAAATTTAGGGGGCTAATTTACAAGTTTAGGGGCCCTTTATTTTTTGTAATGCCTAGTGGAAAAATAGATTTTAAGAGTTTTGGTCCTAATTACAGGTTGTTGTTTTTTTTTGAAAGAGAGGGAGAGGGGAGAGGATAAAAGAGGGAGGGGGTCTCTTGACTCACTAGCTACAGGATTTTGTTACCCATTTAGTTTCTTTTTTTTCATTTAATGAAAGCTAAAAAACAAAAAAAGTTGTTTGTTTACTTAATTGTAGGTATTCACATTTTCGTTTAGAAAGGCACTTCCTTCATACACATTACTTAAGATGCACAGTGACTCAAGATGATCAAAAGAATTGCCAAAACTCAATAAAAATTTACAAACATTGTGAATAAACATGTTATATGTAGAGATAAGTAAATTCCGAAAATTGCCGATTCCAATTCCATCGATATAAAAAGTTTCATGTACTCATAAAAATATACAAATATATTTAATAAATATTTAGTAATACATTTTTAGTGATAAAGAAAATGATTGTTGCTTTTTATATTTTAAAATCATTTTAAAAATATGTATATATAAAGTTTATTGTATTTAAAACTAATTGAAATAAGGTTTAAGGGCTTTTTAAGGGCTCGAGAAAATTTAATAGTAGTTCGCAATACACAAATCTGTTTGCGCCAATTACAATTCTGCAAGTACTTTTAATTTTCCAAAACTAAATTTGAGTTAAAAATTCTTTCGATTTTGTTATGAGGATTATAAGTAAGAACTTGGATGCTTAAACTTGAAAATTGGGAATTTGTACTATTTTAGTACAAGTATAATTGATGGGAGGAAGGCTCATTGAAAATAGCAACTTTGGCGCAGTGGTAGCGTACTTTACCTCAGAAACGTATGATCCGTGGTTCAAACCCCACCTTCTGGAAAGGAGGCATGAACTTCCTAGTAAATGCTTTTCCGCGGTGCTCTGTGGTAAGACCGTAATGAAATCTTGGGGCACCCTATTGATCAAGGGATTACTTAAAGTTTAGTATGCAACGTACACAGTTTATTGATTTGCTGGTAATGTTCCTAAAACCTATCAAAAATAAAACAACTAATAAATATTCATGGTTGCGGTATTGAGGCAACAAAAGACTTAAAATATGCGGACGTTATTTTATGACACTTTGTTTTTATTATGGTTTTTCTCAGACCTGTTGGAAAGGTTAGGTTCTGCTTTCAATTTTGCCCTGCAGTTTTCGATAGAGTTTACATTAGGTTACTTGCTTGGACAAAGAACGAGACAAAACATTTCTAATTCACAACCAATATTGGTTTCGAATTAAAAAGGTTGATATGCATGACAAGAAAATCTGAATAATTTTTTTTCCTCGTTGCCAAACAATTCATTTAATTTTGCCAATTATCAGAAAATTTTGAAAAGAAATGTGTTTAATTAGTTAAAAAATTTTCCAATAACTAAATATAATCGATAAAATGACTAGTTTTATCTTGGAAGACTCATATAAGCTCTCTAGAAAGAAAACTCTCAAGAAATATTGCAATAATGTATGAAGCAAAACCATTCTTAAATATTAGGTCTTTAAAAAATTTATATTTTTCTTTTAAACATAGTTATTTAACTTACGGAAATATTGTATGGGGAAGCACAAATTACACAAAGTTGAAAAAAATTTATTCAAAACAAAAACATGCTTGCCGAATTGTATTTGGAGCAACAAGAAATGTGCCTTTCGAGCCACTTCTAAGTAATGGATCATTGGATTACTTGGATCATTAAACGTATACAAAATTAATATATATTTAGTCTTACAATTCATGTATAAAATAAAACACGAACTATCTCGGGAAAGGGTTGTATTGTACGTACCCGCTTTTTTGCTACAAAATCTTGCAACTAAATTTTTAATGCTCTCCAAAACAGTTAGAGCTTTAAAACTTTCAGCGGTTTTATAGTCCCAATAATGTTGGGATGTTGAAAATTGCGGGGGAGGGGAGGATCAAATTTAAAGCGTACGTACTTTATGGAGTAGTTATTTTTTAGGATTGATTACTTAAACTTTTTTTTGGTTTCAACAAAAGCATTGTTTCCCAATCACGCAATTATATTCGTATAAAACCGTCTCTTTTTTTCCATTAACTTACTGACTCAGGGACTAATTAACTGTTCTCTTACAACTTCGGGAAAGTAATGAATATAAAGAAAGGAACAGGAGAAAAACTGCCTTTGAGTTAAACTAACGACAAGTTTACAATAAGTTTTTTAACCGACTTATTCAAAATAACTCAATTTTTGCAATAAAAAACTCTTTCATTAAAATTTAAGATTTGTTTATTTAATGTTAACATGTTAGTAAAAGTTTAATTTTTTTTTTTAAATTTTTATTAAGACAATTATTACGTTATTAAGATAATTATTTCGTTATAAAGATAGTTATTTGACAAATATAATAAAAAGTGTTGCTAAAATCAATGTATAAAAATCGTTTATATTATTAATAGTTAATTGAAAGTTGAAATTAATATTTCTGCATAATATTAAACTTTATAAAATTAAGCATACTCAAAAGCATGAGATGTAACCGGTTTCTTTGTTCATCTTGTATAATTCCTGCAACACTAAATAAATTTTTGGATGCTACTGAAGTTGCACTTAAGTACAAAATCATTTTACAAGCTAGCGTTATAAGTTTATAGGTGTCACCTTCTGTTTGATAAAAAGCCATACACCCATTTTCTTATATAGCTAATTTGTTTCTCTCATTAACTATCATTAAATGTCCATCATACTTTTCGAATTCCAAGTTTATTTGATGAATTTGATCCACAAGCAGATTTCTTCATGGTTTTATGAAAAATTTATTCGTTAATTGTGAAATAAAAGTAATATTTTTATGTCTTGGTGCATTTCCATTACTCGCATTATTTAACAGTTGGTTTGATAGAATTGATGGTGTTAAATGAATGGCATCTTGCGATAACAAACTAACTTGTTGCATCAGCGGTGTTAATATTTTTTTAACAAAATTTTTTGCTCGAATTATTAAACGAAGACTTTGGGTTATATCTTCTACAAATTCAAATTTTTTATATCGAAAATCAAGATAAATAGCTGTCACAAAAATATCATCAGTTAAAATATAATTAAGGCGACTTTAAAGAATTTAGTAACTAAAATTTTAATTCTTCTATTAGATCTGTAGAGAATTCCATATTAGTTATTTTACTATTTATTAAACAGTAAACAGCTGGAAATAATAAAGAAACTGTAGCGAAAGAGTTTCGGTTCGAAAGAAATTTGGTTTTTTATTATTAATTCAAAAAATAAAACCTTAAAATGTTCATATGTTGCAATACTGAAAATAAAATTTTATTATAAACATTTTGGTATATAAAAATTTAAATTGTGCAATTTAATAAATTGTGATTCCCAAACCGTGTAGTATTTACTTTTAAGACTAAATTTGTCAAAACAATTTGTACCAGTATCGTTATCATTAAGATTATCAAAAGAAAATTTAAATTCATGGCGTTCCTCCATTTAAGATATAAATAAAGATAAATTATTAATTGAAAAAAAATTTAAAAATAAAAAAATTACTTATTTAGCCTTCAGATTAAACTCTTTTACTATTAGCTTGTCGTACTTTATAACGGCATATTTTCCAGCATTACGCGAAATCTTCATTTTTTCTCTTAATTCACGTCTTATTTTGCTTGTTTTGTATGAAAAATCTTCATTGATAAAAATGCCTGTTCCTTTAAGCATCTTTGCGTGTTTCAAAATGTTCTTTTTGTCTTTATAATTCAGCAATTTAACTATGATAGTTCTTGGTTTATCCTTTACATTCTTTGTGATAGTACGTCTTTCGATACGGTGCGCTCTTTCAATAACTTTATTACTTATTTTTAACTGTTTGTTTAAAATACGTAGGATTTTTTTTTCAGCTTGTTTCCATGTTTCGTTTTCATTTTCTTGTAGACCGTCTATTCTAATATTGTTTCATCTAATTCTATCTTCTAACTTTCTCATACTTTCTTTTAGTCCATCGCTTAATTTTAAAAGAGTGCGTATCCCACTTTCAATTTGATGCGAATGGTGATGCTGAGATCATGCTTTTTTACGGATTTCAAAAAATTTAGGGTGGTGGAAGTTGCAGCGTCAAACCTATTGTAATTTCGAACTTTTTGAAGTTTTTCTTAACTTTTTGTAGATCAACTTTATTGGACCATCCGTAATAGCCTTTAAACTTAGCTGTAGCTACAGCTAAGTTTAAATGCTACAGCATGCAAAAACATTTTACATTATTTGGAAAAGCATTTTGCATTGTATTATAAAAAATTGAATGCTACAACAATGCAAAAACAGCTACAACAAAGATCATACATCCTAGGTGTGATCTTTAATATATGCTATGGTTTTTTAGTCATCCGCACGCAATTTAATTAATGAAACAATAAACAACTTCGTCAAATCGTTTATATAAAAAATGAAACAAAGTGGATCCAAGACTCTACCGTATGGCACACCACTACAAGTAAGTCAACAACCCAGCAAAGCTGCTTTTCAGTTTTACAAGATGCTTTTAGTTTATGCTAAAGACGTTGACGCGGCACCGTGTCAAAAGTTGTATCAAAGACAAGAAAAATTTATGTTTCAAATTTTCAAAAAAAAAATTTGGAGCAGTCACAGTATAAAGGATGAGAATTAATTGAATGACGAGTAACACGAAAATAAATTTTAGAAGATGGCACAAGAGACGCTAGCTTTTTAGAGCAGTGCTCGTTATAGTATTTGTAGATAAGAGAAGCAGCATTACGACGACGCGATAATCGTTGGCTGCAAGAGCAGGCCCAACTATGTTTACAATGCGTTTTTGTACATTGTCTAAAAGAGAAAGGCCATCATTGGAGACTTATTAATGGAATAGTTAAATGAGTGGTTGATGAAATTTAACCGGCAAAAGTGTAAGGTTATGATAATAGGAAATAACCAGCACAAAGTTTTAATAAATAACACAGCATTGGTCTACACAAGCGTGGTAAAGGATTTAGGAGTGTACATTTCAGATGATTTGGAATGGAAGCACCATTTTAATAAAGCAAATCACACACACTTTTAAATATTTAGATGAAAAAATGACAAAACTCTAGTTTCGTCATTTTTTCATCTAAATATTTAAGTGTGTGTGATTTGCTTTATTAAAATCTCGCAGCTTCCATCTGGAATCCTTATCGCCAGAATGATAAAAATAAGTTAGAGAGTCTCCAACGAAGAGCATCTAGAATTAAAAGTTTAAAAAGATATTAAAAAAGTTGAGTTTGCTAACATTGGCGTACAGAAGGAGGTGAACAAATACTTGAAAGGGCATGATATCATAAATCTTTACACGAAACCTGAAATGCTAGATAACGGCCACAATAACTTTAGATTAGCTAGAAATCTAGAGGCCACAATAGTAAACTCAGAAGGCAAAATAAAACGGCATAACTTTTTCACCAATAGCGTGGTAAGCGACTGAAACAATCTTAAACAAGAAACAATAGACGCAATCAGTATCAATCGATTCAAAAACAAATTAGATGAACACTTCAAATAATAACTTTTATTATGTTTGTGCGTACAGCTGTTACAGTTACAAACTCTACGTAGCTTAGACTCATCACTCTTGAATATTAAATTATTGACTATTATACTATATTAAAAGTTATGAAGGTGGGGAAAATAAAACTAAAAAATAATCTCTTACAAAACTATTACAAATCAAAATAATTTTTTTTAAAAACTGTATAACATAGTTATCGATGAACACAAAAGAAAGTACACAAATTATATTATAAAAAAAACCAAGATTTGTAGCAAACACTTGGTTTACATTGAATTAAAAAAACTCAAAAACAAATAATTTCGATAAAACTATTTTGAAACTTTGATAAAATCAATTCACGCTATTTTTTCAAACGGGTATTAAATAAAACATGAAAAAGCCCATTCCACGTTCTTGCTGAGTCACAGTTTTATTAATTACATATTTAAAACAGTCAAGTTTTTGGTAAGCAAATTATTTTACAGGTAAGCAAAGATTAAGGTGTCCTACTAAATATCACGCTGAGACAAAACCGTTTTAGAGGTGTTAGAAATATGTTTAAAAAAAAAAAAAAATACCACTTTAAAATCATTATTGAATCTAATTTGAAATTCTTTAAATTATAACATAAAATTTGTGCAGTAACGCAAAATAAACGTTCAATTAAAAGCGCGAAAATAAATAATTTATCTGTTAGACAGATTTGCCAGGTTAGCAATATAGTAAAAATTATATGCTATAAATTAAAAACATGAGAATTAATAACTGATATGTCAAGAATAGATTACTACCCGTACGAAAAGTAAACATATGCTTAAACTTTATTTCGTTAAACCACACGGGCATTTGTTTTTCAAAGTTACGTACTAAATGTCTTTTAAACGTATTTTGGACGTCTTTTAAACATTCTTAACGTAAGAATGTTTAAAAGACGTTTAAAAGACATTTAAAATACATTTAGAACGTAACTTTTAAAAACAAATGCACGCTGGGAAATTTATGAGTATTAAAACATTAGATTATTAAAATTTTGGAATATGTTATCATGCTTTTGATGTCAAATATTGTAAAGATTAAAATTTTTTTATTGAAAATCAAAATTTCAATTTTTATTTAGAAACTTAGGATATATATTTACAGCATCGCTTTTATATATATATATATATATATATATATATATATATATATATATATATATATATATATATATATATATATATATATATATATATGTATATATATATATATGTATATATATATATATGTATATATATATATATGTATATATATATATATGTATATATATATATATGTATATATATATATATGTATATATATATATGTATATATATATATATGTATATATGTATATATATATATATATATATATATATATATATATATATATATATATATATATATATATATATATATATATATATATATATATATATATATATATATATATATATATATATATATATATATATATATACACACACACACATATGCATATATTTATTCTTATATATTTACAAAAAATTTAACAAATTCATTTTTTCTTTTTATGCGGTCCGTCAAGCATTTTGCGATCATCTTGACCACCGCTTGTTAGTTGTGGTACTCCATCAACTGTTTTTTTAACAAGCTTATTGTTTTCATATACTTCTACCGTCTCTTTACCATTTTCGATAGTTTTTTTAGTTGTGACAGATCGACCATTTACTATTTTAGTTGAAGTTGAAGTAGATTTAAACGAAGCACCTAAAGTAAATTTATATACATTTATAACTTGTCGCGCATAAAATTATGTGGCAAAATGTTTTGAAAACAATCGATGCAAAAATACTTTTGAATTAAAAAAAAATAAAATGAAAAATTTATTTGTATATATATATAATAAGAAATAAAAAAGAAATAAAAATAAGTAACCTCCGCTACCAAATGAAGAACTTGAAAACGAACTAAACAAAAAAAGAAAAAATCGATAAAGAAAGACAAATAATTCAGTGCCGATTTATTTAGAGCTGCTGAAGGTTCAACCTCTGAATTTATGTAATGTAGGTAAAACATAATCATATATATTATCATAAATATTTATATGATATATCAACATTTTATGTAAAATTTTGTAATGCAGTACCATCGTATCATGTAAGGTTATGTAACTTTTGTAAAATATTATCAAAGATATCATTTAATGTCTAAATTCATAGCACTAATCGGTTGATCGTGATCAAATTTGTCATTATTTTTACCTTAAACGCTCAACATATTCCAAAAATCTGCTAAAGTAGTTTTTGGATTAACGAACGAATAAAGTTTTAAAATTTGATTGCGTTGAACCGATAAAAAATAATTGATAAACATGATAACTCTTTCAGCAAATCTATCCTTAAAAGTATTCAAAATACATTAAGGATCTTACTCATAAAGAAGTCTTATCAAGTGATTTTCAAAAACTTCACAAAAAAATATCTAAGTATACCATGAAAAAATAGAGCATTCATTATTAAAAGATATTTAAGAATAAAATAAGAGTCATGTTAAAAACTTAATTAGTCAGCATAACTAGTATAACTTTGTATACTTAGTAGCAAAACTACTATAACTTTGTACAGCATAACTAGAGTAACTTATAACACATAAACTAGTATAACTTTGATCTTTTTGAATTGAGAGCACGAAAGTGCAACTAAAAATTGATATATGTAGTTGAAATAACATCAATTGTAATTGCAAATGCACAATGTGCATTGCAATTACAATTTATTACAAATTGACACTTGATTTTTCAAGTTATTTTATTTATCATAGGTACTTTTCACAATTTTTAAATTTTATTCATAATCTGTTACTATTTATTAAAAACCATCCAGCTTGGCCAGAGGCAGATTTAGCCTTAAATTACAAAGTAAATTAAGGCTACAAAATTAAAAATAATCTCTATTGTAATATGTTTCTTAAATAAAACTTTTATGTTCGTTTCATAATTATATTTTGAATAGATGTAGACTAGAATTATTTGTGAAATATTTTTTGATGCTAAGAGGCCCTTCAGGGTGGTAGCCAAATTTTTTCAACTGTTTAGGAGATTTCCCGGCTTTTTTCCTAGAAATTTTTTAACATTCTTATTGAGTAAAAAGATAATAATGAAAACAATTTTAATTTTATCAACTATTTGAACAAATAATACTACCATACAATACTATTTTGTATGATTTAAAAAAAATGCAAATACGTTTAAAATTATCCAGATGCGTGTGACCACGGTATGTTATCTACAAACTGTTGTTACTCAATTATAAGAACTTAAAAAAAAAACAACTATAAAATGGTTTGCTTTATACTTAAAAAACTGCTATTTAATTATTCACACTTCAGAGTGTGCTATTAAAAATACCGGTTTTATAATTATATTTAAAAAAACAAAATTTCCACAAAAATGCGTAATATCTACGTGTAAGTGTGATATGGTATTTTTTCAAACAAATTCACTTACAACAAGTGCCTGCAAGCAACTAATATTTAAGTTGTGAGTTATTCGAAAATAAAAACATAGTCAAAAAAATAGTTAACTAACCAATGAAACAGTTAATTTAAGACTTTAAAAGCTATAAATAACAGCTCAAATGCAAACCATTTGCAAAAAAGCAAATGAGCAGCAAACCATTTGCAAAAAAGAGAAAGATATACAACCTTACAACAATGAGAAGTTTGAAAGCTAGAGCAGGTTTAGTAAATATATAGTAAATATGTTTCCTAATAAAAAGTTATTGTAAAATATTATACATAACATATACATAACATGAGTTAGTAATATTTTTTAAATGTTAAAAACAAATTTACAGAAAATTATTTACCTTCCACTGCTAAAAAAATCATCATTACTAAACCCACCAAACCCACCAAATCCACCTAAGTTACTTCTGGTTGAAAATGGATCACGAGAAAATAAATCAGCACCAGCACCTCTGCTCGAACGGCCACCACCAGCAGAGGGATGTCTTCGACCTTGAAATTAGTATATATGTGTATTGATTAAATTTTTGATATCATCATTATTATCAAAAACTATATTTATTATTTTATACATACTATAACCATTTTTGAATGAGTTAAAAATACAAATATAAATTATACTATTATTAAAGTATATTTATATTAAAAATGTTTTAAATTAGGTAGAGTTCAAATAATAAATATACAAGGTGGTTTGGTACTTATTTTAAAAGTCTATTTAATTCTATGCTGTACTTGATACTAATAACATATTAACTAAATATATATCACAAACGATATTGATATGAAAAAAAAAAAAATGTGTACTTAAAAAAATCATAATTATAAAGATTGCATCAAAAAAATGAATTGTCCATTAAAATATTTGAAATTTTATTTTTTTAGATACCTTTTAAAGTATTGTTTTAAGAATTTATTTGTGTATTGGTGAACCAATTGCTTTTCAAACCTGTTGAATTTCGCAGAATCTATGATCTAATGATGCATAATCTATGATCTAATGATACATAAAAATAACTGCAAAAAAAAAAAAATTGTACAGTTCAAAAATAATGTCAAATTGATTAAATTTGATGAAATTAGTATCAAGTGAGACCTGCTTTGGCCTTGATGGCCTCAGCTAAACAATTTGGCATTGAGTTGACCAAATTTTGGTCTCTTCTGTTGTTATATTATCCTATCCGCTTATTATAGCTTCTTTCAAGTAGTCTTTGTGTCTAAATGCTTGGCTGCCAATTTTTCTGTTCAGAATCATGGCCCCCACATCCTAAAATGGGGTCCCATGCTGGAGCTTTCTGCAGACCCCCCTCCCTCTTTACTTTAATGGTTATGCATACAAAAAAAGAAAAAATATTTTTCTTTAGCAAATATAAAAAAAAAGATGGAGAAAACTATAAAAAGCATATAAAGTTTGTTATTTAAGAAACCTTTTACTTTCAAAATCTAAATTACTTTTGTATTTATATAGAGAATTTTGTTTTAAAAAAGTAAAGATTTTTAAATGTTTTAAAGTTAAAACCCAAATTATCAATTTTTCAAAAGTGATTTTTCAACTTAATGAGACTGAAAGGTTTTAAAGATTTATTCACTTAAAGATTGAATTGCCTAACTTCACTTTTATCATGAAATGTTATCAATGCTTTTAAAACATTAATTAAACACTTTAAAATCAAAATCATAAACTTGATTTTATTACACTCAACCAAACAAGATAGTTTTTTTATTTGTCAATTTTTCTTTATCAAAACATTTTTATTATTTATCATAACATAATTTTCAATGTTATTTCAAACAAAAAAATTATATTGACAGTGTATTTATTTTTATGGCTCTTGGCAATCAAAATCAAGATTACTGACCAAACTATTTTTAACAGTTCAATAACTAAGTAAAAACTGTGGGGAAAACGCAGGAAATGGTTTACACAACGTTCGAAAAATCATAGTTGGAGAATAAATACAAATGTTAAGCTATTGTATGTGCATGTGTGTATTGATAAACATATTAAGTGTGTATTGATTTAACCGCCAGGTCCCCTTTACTTCTGGGCCCTAGTGCTAGAGTACCAACTGCCCCTCCCCTTGTGGGTCCCCTATGTCCAAAATATACCACAAATTTTCTATAGGATTCAACTATGGATTTTGAAATGGCCATTCCAAAACATTGATTTATTTTTGTCAAAGTATACCAGAATTTCACAATACATTATAACATCCATTTTATAATCAATAAATGTCAATTTTCTCAAAATTTACCCAAAACCATCACATTTCCTTCTCCATGTTTTACACTATATTGCTAACAACTTACTTTATAAGCTTCTCCTTTTTTTTCGCCACACTTTTTGGACTCCACCTCATGAGACAAGAATGTGACTCATCTGACCACAAAATTTTTATCCAATATGATGTTGGCATTTTTATACTTACGTGCAAATGCCAATCAACCTTTCATTTGTTTCGCAGCTAAAAAGGGTTTTTTTGAACTACTCTATCTCTATATCCTCAGGGTGCAACAAATCATTTTTTTTAAATAAACATTGATATTTGTATCTTTATTTATTGACAAACATCTAGTTTAAGCGATACACATATCAAATAAGGGAGTTTTATTTTCAAATAATCTTTTTGTTCAAATAATCTTATATAAAAATCAAAAGGGAGATTTATTTTCAAATAACTTTTATTTTAGTTAATGAGTTATTAGACATATCAAACATGCTTATTGAATTTATACTATTTTTATTATTTCAATACAATATTTCATGCATTTGCAAAGTGCACACAAATTAATGATAATTAAAGGGCATTTTCCTCAAAACAAAGAAAATCACACAAAGCAAATTTTTTCGTCATGATGAAATGCTTTTAAAATGATTTTAATTTCCACAAATTTTTTGCGCTATTTTTGTAATCAATAATAAAATGACAGCAATAAGTTTACGTTGGATGCTTTTGAAAAAATATATATATATTTAAAAAATTGTTTTTGATTACCTTAATTCTTTGCTATTAGTTAATAACAATTTACTCTGTATTACTAAAAATTCTTCAACTAATATAACAGATACTATTTTACATGTATCTAATGTTCATTATACTTAATATTCTACACAATTCTTCTTGATATCTCTTATTCTGCTATATCTTCGTCTAAACATCTAACGACTCTACAAACAAACAACCTTATTTTGTCTTCCTCTTCTTTATTTATATCATATATGATTGATCAGACACATTTTGGTCCAATAGTTCTTAATCAAATTCGACTGTTAGACGCTTCACACTTCAATGTTTTGTTCAACTATTGATTGTTATTTTACACTTGATCGGTTGTTACCTTCGTAACAGTATGCAAATAAAGATTGCTTAAATGACAATAAGAAAATTTAAAAAAAAAGGCACGCTTTTAAATAAAACATTTTAGTATGGTTTCTTTTTAAGTTATAGCAAATCATTCATTTTAAGTAAAATTTTGCAGTCTTTTGTAAATGCATGTAAAAACCATGCTAAAACATAATTACGTTCTTCAATAACTAAGTTATTTAATTTAAAAGTAAAAAATAAAGTAACCATGCTTTAGCTCGATTTCTTTTAAAGTCCTAGAAAATAAGTTTTTAATGTTAGTAACTAATTGTTTTTTTCTTATAAATATTTTTATTATTAATATTTTTATTATAAATTGATTGCATAATCATTGGAAAACAAATAGCTGAAGTAAAGCGTTCCTTTTAAAAATTTTTGAGCGAATGCCAACGTTTGCCTAAGGGGCTGTTCAAATAATATGTGACAGTCTTAGGGGGGAGGGGGTATTGGAAAGTGTCACAAAATATCACATGGGGGAGGGGGGGTGGTTTGCTACAGTGTGACATGATAAATAACTTTTTAAATCTAATTTTTTATCACTGCGTAATTTTTTAAAATTGCGAACTCCGAGATAATGATATACAACACACAAATTTTCAAAAAAAATGCTATGCAACGACTTCACAAGCTAGCGTTTATTGTTTAATGGAGTCATAACAAATGAAAATAAAAAAATTAAATTAGCTTTTTTTTAAGTTACTTGTGGTAATTGCAGACATAAAAAGAAATTTTGATTCTACAAACAAGGAAAAAATAGATAATGGGCGATTATTCAAAAGCAATTTATGTTACCGTTAAAAATCTAATTTTATTTTTTAATGAATATTTGTATGAATATACTAAAAATTTTAGTATTAATAGTTGTTTAAAATTTGATCTTTGAACATAAATATTATTCTTGATCGTCATCTGATCTATAAATGTTTTAGTTTTACAATACTTTAATTTTTAATGTTATTGTTATTATTACTTTTAATGTTTTGTGTCACTCTAATGAATTTGTCGAACTACTTTAGTTACGTTATCATTTTTATTATATGTTAAGTTATTTAGTTACTATGATATAAAATTTTAGTACTACTATTAAATAGTTGTACTATTAATAATGTTATTATTAATAATATCTTTACTATATACTTATTTAACGTAATGGTTGTAAGGAAAATTAATTTCTTGTTGTTGATGTTGTTATAGATTAAAAATGTCTAGTGAAAAAGAAAAACTTTACAAATCTATTTATGAAGGATATTTGAAAGCATTTGCAAACAAACCAAAGCAAAAGTCTCAAGAAGAAACAAATAAAATCTGGTCTGAGATTAAAACAAAGAGCAAAACATTATCCGAATTAAATGTAGAAGTTGAAAAAAAGTTAAAAGAGCTAAAACAAATTGAACTCCGAAATAAAGTTGGTATTTTATCTTACTGGACAAAATTACCGAACAAAGTACCGAATACACCAAAAAAGCGTGCGGTTGAATCTAAAATCACTTGTGATGGCGTGACTGACGGGACCCCATCAATTACAACAAGTGAAGAGTGTGAAAAAGTGTGAAAAATTCCAATTTTTCAAAAGTTGTAACAAAACAAGCCCCGAAACAAGATCAGTTAAAAAATGAAATTTTTATTTTACAAAAAGATATTGCATATCTCACTGAAAAAAAAAAATTGCAAATTGTTGTCACAAGAAAACGACCAAATACTAGGGCAAAAGCAAAAACTTTTGGTAGAAAAAAACCGAGATCTTGTACTTCGTCAAAAAGCCACTGAACGCCAAACAGCAACCAGACTAAAAAGAAAAAAAGCTATAGAAGCATTAGATCCAGATATTAGAAAAAAGTTGTGTGGAATTAAAAATTCAGTATCAAAAGGTCGACCGCTAGCCTGTGATCAGGACAGTTTAATAAAAGCAATTATAGATATTACCATAAAAGGGTCTGCTTCTGATGATAGGAGAAGAACTGAAATGGTTCGAACTGTAAAAACATTAATTGACTTGGTTGAAGAATTGAAAAATCATGGTTACAATCTCTCGAGATCAGGAGTTTACTTAAGATTACTTCCAAGCAGATCATTGAGCACAGAATGAAAAAGACATGTTAAAACTGCACCTGTCTGGTTAATAAGAGCACAAAATTCTGAGCATAAATATCATGCAGACACAAAATTTGCCAAATCATCCATTAGTGCCCTTGAAGAACTTGCGGCAGTCTTGGGTCCTAAAGAAGTGACGTTTCACTCCCAGGATGATAAAGCTAGGGTGCCAATTGGATTGACAGCTGCAAGCAAACAAGCACCAATGATGATGCATATTGAGTACAAGGTAACTTTAGCTGATCATGATTTTGTAATTGCCTCTCAACACAAACTTATTCCTTCAGTAATTGCAGCCATAGAAATTAAAAAGGATTGCATGGAAAAACAAGCAGACACATACTCTGGCCCAACATACATAGCAATCAGAAGTGCAAAACATGATTCATCAACAGCACTTAGTCACTTAGAAGACATGAACAGAATAAACCATCTTCCTGCATTTAAAAGCAGCTTATTTACTGAAGATGGAGTTAGCAAACCAATCATGATTATAACTGTTGATGGTGGGCCAGATGAAAATCCAAGATATGAAAAAACAATTCATTGTGCCAAGACTTATTTCAAAGAACATGATCTTGATGCAATGTTTGTGGCCACTAATGCTCCTGGAAGAAGTGCCTTTAACAGGGTTGAGAGAAGAATGGCTCCGCTAAGCCATGACCTAGCAGGAATTATACTTCCATTTGATCATTTTGGAAGCCATCTTAATTCAAGAGGAGAAACAACAGACAAAGTTATGGAGAAGGCAAACTTTGGCAAAGCAGGTGAAGTTCCTGCACAAATTTGGTCTAGCACAGTCATTGATGGATTTGAAACTAAAGCCGAGTACATAAAACCAAACAGTGAAAAATGTGTACAGTTAAAACATTTTGGAGCAGAGTGGGATGCTAAACATGTCAGAGAAAGTCAATACTTCCTTCAAATTGTAAAATGTAATGATCAAAAATACTGTGGTCATCGTCGCAGCTCGCTGTTTCATCTTATTCCAACTGGTTTTCTTCTACCACCAATTTCTTTGTTCCAAGGAGAAGATGGTCTTGAACGCAATACAAAGAACAACTTTGCATCTCTCTTTTTAAACTTATCACTTTGCAAAACAATTTTGCCCACGACAGTTACAAAAAAGTATCCCAATGGATTGCCATACGACTACTCATGTCCAAGCATTCAAAATTCCTTACCAAAAAGAGTTTGTACCAATTGCAGTTTATATTTTGCAACTATCAAATCAATGAAACAACACAAAACAGTTTGCTCAAGTATTGGATATTCGAATGAAATTCAAAAAGTTAGACTTCAACGCTTAGTTGCTCAACGTCTATCTGAACTCATGTGTGTCTTTTTAAATTCGGACAAAGAAACAATTGAGTGGTATGATCAAGATGATGTTGATACCTCTGACCTCAACTGGCCTTCAAAAATTATTGAAGAACATGGAACTCCAATACTTGAAGGTCAAAGTCCGATTTGGGAACAAATTTAGGTTTTAGACAGATATTCATCAATTGTATTTTTTTATAAAAATAAACTATTACAATTAAAATATAAACTTATAAAAAATTTTTTTTGTCACGCCACACAGGGTGGGGCGCGGGGAGGGGGGAGGGGTCTTCAAAATGCCACAGAATGTCACATAGGGGAGGGGGGATGTGTGTGGGGGGGTGTATGTGTGTTTGAAAAACGACAAAAAATCACGTATTATTTGAACAGCCCCTAAGTAAAAGTAAAGAAACATGACATTCATTTTTCTGTCTTTTTTTTTTTAAATAAAAGTTTACACCTTTGTGGATTTGTCGCGCTCTGATCCTTTTTTTCCTGAATTTGTGGAAATTACTATTTTCAATTTTACTTACTATTTTGATAATTTAATTCACTCGATTTATGCTAAAACAACGACCTATTTTGTTAGCATACAATTCTTTTTTTTTGCAGTCAATTCTATGCATCATTAGATCAATTATGTAAAATTCAATATGTTTGAAAAACAATTATTTCACCAATACACAAAAAATTCTTAAAACAATACTTGATAAGATTTATAAAAAAAAATTCAAATATTTTAATGGAAAACTCATTCTTTTGATGCAATCTTTAAAATTATGATCTTTTTTTAAGTGTACGATTATTTTTGCATACTGTATATTTATATTTTCCTACTTTATTGATACTTGATTATTTTGATCAGTATACAGATAAATTAGTCAAATATCAAAGCGAAAAAAAAAATTTTCTAAATACTTTTTTTATATCTTTTTTTTTTTTTTTTTAATAAACAAAAAAACAAAAATTATTGACAAAAATAATTTTAAATTTGAAAATAAATAGTTCAAAACAAAATTACACTACATAATGGTATTATATCAGATTTCTCATTTTATCCACGAGAAGCAGCATCATTTTGATTACTCAAAAAATTTTGAACCAGATCAAAAACATTAACTATAGAATTATGAAATTTTTTTCTTTAATGCCCATGAAATTTTTTTTTTTAATGCCCATGTGTGGTTCAGATAAGTTTATCATTTTCTTATTTTCTTATCTTATATATTATTTTATTATAATATTATAACATATTATATATATAATATATTTTCCTTCAATCTTTTATTATAATATATTACTTTATTATCTTATTAGTAAATTGGATAAGTTTCCATAATTTTCTTGCTTAAATATCACTATATGGGGGAGTTAAAGTGAAGTAAGTTTTTACAAATATCAGGAGACTTTTCCTAATGTTACTTGTTTTGCAGATCAGGACTCAGTTATTTTTTCTATGATACTAAAGTGTAAAATGCTGTACCTGCTGTCACTAAAGTAAAGAATTATTTTCTTTATCTACTTTTTTTTGCACCAATACTTTTGCAAATTTGTTATTTTTCAATAAATATTGTAGACTATTATCTTTAGCACTTCAAATGACAACTCACAAACGATCACACAATTTTACTTCATTGGACATTTTTTGACTTCTTTGAACATTTAAAATTTTCCATTCATTAATATAAATTTGCAAGCAACTTTAACTTCCTGATTTATAACTGGGTTTGTTTTCAAAGCTGTAAGGTTTTCTTCACAGAAATACATATTATTAGTTTCATATTTTATTCCTACAGGCTCTAAAGATATGGCTAATTAATTAAGACAAGATAATGTGATAAGTAAGTTCAATTCTAACAATCTCAGTTTCTCAAGACCTTTAACCAGCAATTTTAGTCTTTTCGGTAAGTCAAAAAGTATCGAAGAAACTTTTCAAATACACTGTTCAATAGATTCAATAACATTAGCAACTCAACAGTATTGAAAATCAGAACCTTAATTACCATTACCATACTGACAATCCTTGCAAACAAGCATTTAACCATTACAGCAATGAATGTTCTAGCAAGCTTCTCTAGGTTATCCTAAGCATGACCATAGATTTTTCTACCATGAAATGTAACAGTTGCTTGATATTGTGGTTATGGCACAGTTCTTTTATTTGTCAACATTACATTTGGACATTAAAACTGGTTCCGACTGTTGACAATGATTCCACTGAATCAGATTGAGAGTCTTCCATTAACTCCTCATGTCAATGTCTTTGATAAACAGTAAAAATGAAAATACTGTTAAAATTATATTTAGATTAAAAACTTCTATTCTTTCAGGCTTTTGATGCATCAAGAAAAATCTCCATTTCAACCTCAACTTTTCAAGGCATCAAGTTTTTAATTTAAGTAGAACAAATGTGTTAAAAAGTTTGTTTAATCAAACTTAATTTTTTAATTAAATGTCAAACTCTTTTCAGCATTGAAATTAAGGAAAATAAAAAAGGCTGAATGAAATTATTTGTTGTAAAATTGAATGTTATTTTGCAGACTAGTAAGACTATTATCATACAAGCAATACTTTGCAGACAAATCAAGATAGTTGATGAGAAATTTTAAAAAGCAAATTCTAGCAGAACATCGCCTATGTATATTAGTCCACAAAGAAATAAATTTTGTTTTTTAATTGTTTAGACAATACCCAAATAAAAATAAATATGTGGAAAAAAATGCAAACAAATTAAAATGCAATAGCTTTTGGACTTTAATGTATGGTAATACAATAGTTACAATACACTACAATAGTTACTGCAATTGCATTTCTTTAAAACAATATAGTTTTGAAAATTTTTGTATTATAAGTATAAATTAAAGCAATAATTATTGTAGTTTAGGTAATTTATTTTGTAATGTAGTTTGTAATTTATTAAAACAATACAATTATTGTGAGAAATGAATTGTAAATATAAAACAATAAAATAGTAATTGTAATGTTTTTCCATATAACAATACAATACCGAAATTTTTCTTCTTTTAATGTTTCTGTAATATTACAATACAATATTACTGTATTATGTTATTGTATTTAATTTTACAATAACAATAATCCAAAACCTAATTATTTCTAGCAACAAAGTTGATTATAAAAACATTAAAATCAGAATGCATTGAAACTTAAAACTAATAAAAATACCTCAATTGGAAAACCAAAAAAATAAAAAATATAAAAAAGTTTAAAAAATCTCTTTACCAGCCTTTTTATATTACATACTACACCGTTTCAAGGTGTAACTAAGAACATAAAAGTTGTAATTAAGAAGTTGTAATTAAGAAGTTGTAATTAAGAAAAACAATATGTAATTAAGAAATTGTAATATGTAGTTAAAAACACAAAATTTAAGTAAGAAATTGTAATATGTAATTGAGAAACAAAATATGTAATTTAGAAAATGTAATAGGTAAATTCATTAAAGTTTTCTTGTTTCTTATTTATAACTTTCATGTTCTCCATTACATTTTAGGTTACTCAATTACAATTTTCATATTCTCAATTAAATCTTATGTTTCTTAATTACAACTTTTGTGCTTTCAATTACATCTTGAATATTAAATTTTTTAAATAGTACAATTAATAATAATCTAAACATAAAAAAAACCTTATAACACCGATTCTCATTAAAAAAAAAAATTTCAAAAAAAAAAAAAATACTTTCAATAAGTGATTAAAAATTTACTTTAAATTATTCACAACTTATCATTGAAGATAGCAACATTAAACAATCCAATTTAAATTAACATTATCAAGCAGACAATTTAATTAAATTGTGGAAAATTAAAAAATTTGTTAAGCTAATAAATAAGCTCATAGATATTTAATATTTTTTTTAGAAAATACTATTGTTAGGGAAAAAAAAAAAAAACTTACCAAAAAAATCTGCCAAAATATCATCACCAAAAGGATCATGTTCAAAAAATTCTCTAAAATATATTATACATTAAACCCATCAAAGCAAATATATTTTATTTAAAAATCAACAATTTACATAAATATATGTTTCTAAATAAATGTTACAACAATTCATTATTAACTATAGTTAAAAGCTCAGTATGTCTTTTTTTGTTTTTGTTTAAAAAAAAAAAAAACTTATTTAAAGGTTACAACTAGCATCAAATTTTATTCTTTTTTTTTTTAACTTCTAATTCTTCTTTAGAGGTCTTACATAAAGTAGATTTGCAGGTGTGCCAAAGAGATGGAGGGGT
This sequence comes from Hydra vulgaris, assembly GCF_038396675.1. Lineage (NCBI taxonomy): Eukaryota > Metazoa > Cnidaria > Hydrozoa > Anthoathecata > Hydridae > Hydra > Hydra vulgaris. The sequence continues at coordinate 8,150,874 of NC_088930.1, read as the reverse complement.
TACCCAAAAACTTATGAATGCATACAAGGAAAAGGGGTAGTGATAATGGTGGTGGTGGTGGGGGTTGTATATCAACAAGTACATACATGATTTGATCTCTCATTCTCTATCTCAAATTTAAAATTTGATTTCTTTTTTTTTAAACAAAAGCATTGAATTTCGAGAGTTTAAAAAAAACAATAATATGCTATGTAACAATACTATGCTATGTAACAGAGTAATTAGGAAAGGGCAAGTGGAGCTTTGATTTTGAAATATACATATACGGAGTGGGATCGCTAAAAGCATACAGGTGGGTACAAGAGGAGGGGATTCCTAAACTAGTCATTTTACTGTATACATACTTTATGAATGCTACCCTTAGATTGTTTTTTAAGTTTAAGTGACTGGGGCCCTGGCTCCGGCTAAAAATGAGACTTTTTGCAAACCCAGCCCCGGCATTATAAGATTTAGCAGGGTTTGATAGCCAGAGCTAGAAAAAAATTTATATTTGATATATTACAATTTTATGCTTAAATTTACTATTTAATAAATACTGGCATACATTTAGATATCTTTAAACTCTAATTTATTTCCAATAAGATGGCAAGCAACCACTATTAAGTTATGAGCTACTTTAAAATAGAGAACAAGTGAAAATACTAGGAAATGTATAACTGAAGACTTAAAAAGCTGTATAAAAAAGGACAACATGAAGATGGGTAAGAGTTATGAGGATTTTTTGATGTTCAAGGAAAAAAACTGGATCAATAAAAGTTTTTTTAGCATGAAGGGACAGATATAGTAAAAGGATGCAACTTGTTGAATAAAAAGCCTTGCAAAAATAAGTTTTGGTTTATTGTAATAGAAATGATAGCTTGTTTGAGCATTGACCATGATTGTATTTGTAGAAAAAAAAAGAACTTTGTAGTACCCTTCAGGTTACTTAAAATAAAGAAGAGGGTAGGCCTACAAAAATAACTTTATTACTGCAGTTAGAAATAAATAATTTAATAACCTAAAATCCTTTATATAAAAAAACTAATAACAGAGTGAAGATTAATTGTAGGATAGTTAGAGAGGTCAAAGTGTTTTCTAGAATTTCTAGAACACTTTTTTAATACTATGGTCGAAATCTATTCTGAGCACAAACTGTAGAAGTGTTTAAATGAGAATTTACTTTAGCATTAAAAGTCAGAGTGATTTCGATGTTTAGCAGTGGGTTAATCTGTCAGGAAGAGTATGGCCATTATATTTAAGAGTCAAATTAGAGTAAGATTTCTTTGCAAATAACTCTGCTTTATTCTGAGGAGAAGTAAAAAGACCAGACCCATGAATTAGAGAATAAATGTTAGATTTATTTTAGTTAATGACATTGTTGAAGACCAAAAGTCTATAGAACCTAACATCTGAGATAAGATACAAGATTTAGTAAAATGAGTATAACAGAGCTTAACATTAGACAGAACTTTTTTACATTGGCTCCTTGCAATAATAAAAAGACATTTTTTCTTCGATGTTCTTGTAAAAAAGATGAAAAAAATAATTAATGTTTAATAAAGCAACTGCTCAAGATGGTGAAAAATGTGGAGTAGAATGAGGCTTGACCTGAAATTGAAGAGAAGTAATAAAAGTCTCCAAGATGCACTTTGTGCATACATATTATAGATATAAACATATATGTTTGCTATTTAAATTTTAGATGCTGGCATACAATATCCTTTCATTGTTATATAAACTTTAGTATTTATATGGTGCAGTATTTGCAGAAAGAGAAGATGATCAGATGGATCTGTGGTGAGACTCTCGCAAGACAAGAAAAAGAGGCATAATCTTAGACAGATTAGAAAAAACGTTTGAATGAATGAGCTTTAGTTAAGAAAAAAAGAATGCTCTAAATTGTTTATACTAGAGAAACAGCATAAAATAGGAAGGGTAAAGCCTGATAATGATCATCATCACCACCATGATGATGATCATGGTCATCATCATAATGATGATGATAATGATGATAGTAATAACGATGATTACGATGACCATGTTGATCAAAATGATGTTTATATATGCACATATAAACAAAATATAACATGAACTTTGAATAAAAAAAAGTATACTTTAGGATGTATAAATGTTTATGCAGCCCCTGTCACAAACCCAGCCCCTGCTATATTTTATCAAACCCGGCCCCTGCCCCAGTCAAATATCAACCCTGGTCATTTACTATTTCTAAGTTAACTTTGCATTTAAGCATTTGGTATTTTTCTAATATTACTGGGTTTTAGGTTAATTGGTGGCAACCACCAATTAATTTGAAGCAATATTTAATCACAACCTATTAGTGGTCAGAGTACTTTTTACACCAGAGTAAAAATATATGAAATCATCCAAACCATGACACCCTTACGTCTCAGAATTTGTTTATTTTTACACCACTTGCAGTCCATATCAAAAAAATAATAACTGCGAAAATTTTAGTTAAAAATACCAATGGGTTCCAAAGATATAGTCACTTGAAATAATGCTGACTCAGCATTTTAGTGATTTTCTGAAGTGACTACAAAGCAACTTTGACATTCAGTATCTTCATAATGGCTTGGGGAAGTTTCCTAAAATTTGGTACTCTAATAGATTTTAACTTGAGAAATCCAAAAACAGCACTCTTAAGACTCGATTATCTTAAGAAATGCCTCATTTATCCAATTTTGTTCAAAATTATTGACTTGTAAATTAGTGATTTTTGGAGGTAAAATGAAGACTGTGGCCCAAAATCCCGAGTAAAAAGTTTAATTGTATATCATTATTTCATCTTAGGTCTACTGAAAAAAATTAGATTCATCAATTGTCTCTCTAATACGTGATCAAAATTTGCATTTAAAAATGGTGTCTTTTTAGAAAAATTTAAATTTTGTAACAAAAGCAATTAAAATACTTTTTAAAACATTTATTTGAATAAAACATCAAATAGTGTTATTTATTGACTAGTTTAGGACATTTATAGTCATGGGCCAAGGGAGATACCCTTCCCTCCCACGGGAGGCCCCTACGCCCCTCCCCCAATCTCCCTAGATTTTTATATTTTTTTTTTGGCATAAAATGAATAAATAATGCATAAACATACAATTTAATTTTAATTTTGAAAAAAAAAAATTTTCATTATTTCAAATTGGTGACTTAAAACCTCCTTTTATATAAAAAACAAACATAAGTTTTGTCTTGTTCTTTTTAAAGGTATTTACTTGTTTGTATTTTCTTAAAGAATTACTTTTAATTTTATATTTTTTATATTATTTTGTTAGGTAATAAATAATAAAAATAATTAATATGGAGGAATGTGACATTGGAAAAAGTCTTAACATTCATTGCCACAAAACTGGATTTTCAAGAAAACAAGGTTTTGTTCAATTTAAAGATCTTCCTTGTGAAAAACAAGAAGAAATAATATGGCGAGCAAATTTAAAGGAAAAATATAGTTCAATAAGAATTATATGTTGTTATCATGAGCAATTCTATGGAAAATATTTTGAGAGAAAAATTACAAAGTGTTGCAATTCTTTTGGAACACACAAGGAAAGTAAAAAAATTGCTATAAAAGGTAATCTTACGGAAATTAAAAGAAAACAATTTATTATTTATAAAATGTTTGATAATTTCAGTTATTTTAACCACGTAAAACTAAATTTGTTTTTTAGGTAATATAAAGATATCCATAGACATGGCAAACTATTTGCAAAAAAATAATGTTTATGTAACCCCAGGTTGGAAATTCTGCAGTAAATGTTACAAAAAAGCAATAGAAACTAATGAAGATTTAAATTCACAGGAGGAATGGGAATCCAAAAGTGAGAAAAAAATTAAGTTAGATACCACTATAGAATTGCTTGGAATCTCACCAGTCAAACTAAAAAGTCTTTCAAAACACAGCAAATTGCCTGTAGCAAAACAAAAGTTTGAGAACACTATTGACAGAGTTGCAAAAATGGTCTCATTAGCATATAATATTAAAGAAACTTTTTTAACAACAGAAATAAAAAGGCCCATTTTAAACAACAACATTAACAATGACCATGATCTAGACATTTTATGTATGAAATAAAAAATAAAATTTCAGAGACTGACTCTTATTGCCATAAGGTGCAAATGTTAACACTCGCACCAAAATCATGGACACGTAAAAAGATATCAAGCTACTTTGAAGTGTCTGAGTATCTTGTTCGAACAGCAAGAAAAGTTAAAAATGAGAATGGAATTCTATCATTACCCGGAAAAAAAACTGGAAACCCACTTTCACCAGAAACAGTTAATTTAGTGATTAACTTTTATCAAAGTGATGAATTTTCAAGAATGATGCCAGGAAAAAAAGATTATGTAAGTATTAAGAAAAACCAACATGTTCAAAAAAGATTATTGCTACTCAATCTTAATGAATTACATGTTGCATTCAAAAAAGACTACCCTAACGTCAAAGTCAGTTTGTCAAAATTTTGTACTCTTAAACTTAAATGGTGTATTACAACTAATGCGTCAGGTACCCACAATGTATGTGTTTGCATACATCACCAAAATACAAAATTTCTCATTGATGCCATTAGGTGGAATAAAAGTTATAAAGATTTCATGGCATTGATTGTTTGCTCTCTTGAAAATGCAGAATGTATGTTGCATCGATGTAACCAATGCCCTGGTATTGAAGTGTTAAAAAGTTTTTTAGTGCAGGAGTTTATGGACCATGAGCATGAAGAAGATATAGTATTTAAGCAATGGCAGAGTACCGATCGTACAACACTACTTTCACAGTCATTGCCACTAGATGAATTTAATGATTTATTATGTGACAGCATTGACAACCTTACCACTCATTCATATATTGCAAAAACACAAAGTAGATACTTAAAAAAATGTAAAGAAAATCTTAACCAAAACGAATGCTTAATTTTAGGAGATTTTGCTGAAAACTATCAATATGTTGTTCAGGATGAGGTTCAAAGTTATCACTGGAGCAAAAGTCAATGCTCACTTTATACAATTGTACTTTATTTTATAGAGAACAAACTTCTCAAACATAAATCTTTTTGTTACCTTTCAGAAGATGTTGATCATGACACAGGATTTATTTACAAGACTCAGGAAGATATAACTAGATATATCAAAGAAAATCTACCTGATGTATCAAGTGTGAAATACTTTTCCGATGGTTGTGCAGCACAATTTAAAAATTTTAAAAATTTTATCAATCTTTGTCATCACAGTAAAGACTTTGATTTGAATGCTGAATGGGTATTTTTTGCTACCAGTCATGGTAAATCCCCCTGTGATGGTATTGGTGGGACTGTTAAAAGAGTAGTATGTCAAGAAAGTCTAAAACAAATAACTACTAGGCAGATTTTAGATGTTAATTTAATGTACTCCTTTTGTAAAGCCAAGATAAATGGAATTTATTTTAAGTTATTTTCAAAAGAAGAAACTGATCAAACACGAGCACAATTAGAAAAAAGATATTTAGGTGGAAGAACAGTTCCTGGCACAAGGATGTATCATCATTTTATTCCGATTGCTCCAAACACTATAAGTTATAAAAAAATAAGTACTGATGCATGCACTGAAATATTTGATATCATTCCAAAAAGCAAACATTATGTAGATATTTCATTAAATATTAAAAAAATGGATTATACTGCATGTTTTTATGATGGATTTTGGTGGGTAGGGATTGCTGAAGATGTAAGTGAGCTTGATATAAAAGTCAGATTCATGCATCCACATGGACCAGGTAAAAACTTCTTTTGGCCAATGAGAACTGATGAGTGTTGGGTGCTCAATTCTGAAGTTATATGCCTAATTTCTACACCGCGAACAATATCAGGTTGTACATACAACATATCTGATTTAGATTTGAAGAATATAAACTGTTGGTTACAAAAAAAAATTAATCATGTTTAAAATAATTTTGTTTTTAATTTACTTACCTATTTTGCATTTAAAATGTCTTTTATTTTTTTTCAAATTCTTGAATTGTAGGCTGAGAAGGAGGGGTGGGGGTTTAAATAAATCACAAATCACTCCCATCTTATTATGTCAATGACTATATTAGTCTAAAACTACATAAAGATATTGATTGTCAAAATGTTTTAAAAACGTTTTAATATCTTTGGTTTTAAAATTTATACTTAAAATCGTAAAAAGATCTTTGAAATAAGAGGTATTTATTGATTTGAAGTAATGCAAATAAACTGTTTCTCAAACTTAAACTGAAAAAATATGTTTTTAAAATGTATTTTAACAACCAACTATTATTTATTCATTTTATGTAAAAAAAAATCAAAAAAAAAATCTAGGGAGATGGGGGGCGGCGTGGGGGCCTCCCGAGGAAGGGGAGGGCGTCTTCCTAGGCCCATGACTATAAATGTCCTAAACTAGTCAATAAATAACAGTATTTGATGTTTTATTCAAATAAATGTTTTACAAAACATTTTAATTGCTTTTGTTACAAAATTTAAATTTTTTTAAAAAGACACCATTTTTAAATGCAAATTTTGATCATGTATTAGAGAGACAATTGATGAATCTAATTTTTTTCAGTAGACCTAAGATGAAATAATGATATACAATTAAACTTTTTACTCGGGATTTTGGGCCACAGTCTTCATTTTATCTCCAAAAATCACTAATTTACAAGTCAATAATTTTGAACAAAATTGGACAAATGAGGCATTTCTTGAGATAATCGAGTCTTGAGGGTGCTGTTTTTGGATTCCTCAAGTTAAAATCTATTAGAGTACCAAATTTTAGGAAACTTCCCCAAGCCATTATGAAGATACTGTATGTCAAAGTTGCTTTGTAGTCACTTCAGAAAATGCTGAGTCAGCATTATTTCAAGTGACAATATCTCTGGAACCCATTGGTATTTTTAACTAAAATTTTCGCAGTTATTATTTTTTTGATATGGACTGCAAGTGGTGTAAAAATAAACAAATTCTGAGACGTAAGGGTGTCGAAAATTACTTTTTTTGGATGACTTCATATATTTTTACCCACCATAATGTAAAACTTTAGATTGTAAGGATTACGATTTTCCTATATCTAACTATACCAATAACTCTCACAACAATACTTAGATTTTATAACTAAATTAAATTTAAAGACCCGTCAAAAATCATTTTTCAGCAGTCTTGTTTAAATTTACTTAGTAAAATTTGAAATTTTTAACATATTTCTAAGATATGAATAAAAAAAAGTTAAGGTTTACTTGGATTTATTTCATGATTTTCTTTAGTTTGATTGTTTTGCACTAGTTAGGAGTGTGCTAGCCCTACACACTATGTGGAGATGAATATGGTCATAATTAGGGATTCCAAATCTGGATTTTAGAATTTCAGAATTCCGAAATTCATTTGTTTTTATTAAATTTAAAATTTCAAAATAGAAAGAAACTGAATTCCGGATGATTCGGATTTTTATATCATTAGCTTTTTTTGAACTTAATTTTTTTGTTTTTGTTGTGCTTAAAAGTGAAAACCAATGCAAAAAGCAAAAAACTAACACATTTTGTTTTTATTGAAACAACAGTGAAAAATTTTTATTGTGAAATAGTGAACAAGCAGGTCGCATGAATTTACACTAGTGTTAATAATATTTATTATATAACATTTATTATCTAAGCCTAGTTCAAAGCATATTAGGTAAGTTTTATTGGTTTTAACATTGCATTTATTTGTGTACATTTAACTTTAATCTCTAGGATGTCAAAGAATCGAGAAGAAATTTTTTTAGATGTATCCAAAGAGAACTCATCAAATATGATGTGGAATTATTTTTTAAAAGAGAAAAAAAAAAGTGACGAAGTGCATACAGTGTAAACAGATTTTAAAGATATTGGGTGGATTACGAGAAGGTATTTTTCAGTGTCACTCTTGACAAGTGGACTTCTTCTTGTAACCGGCGTATTATAAATGTTAACGCACATGGATCAGAAAGTCATGTTTGGAATTTGGATTCTCGTATTGAGGGTTGTGTAAAGTTGCTGGAAAAGAAGCCAAATTTGCCAATCAAATATTCACAATGGTATTTTGTGCATTGTGACTGGCAGTGCCTCAACGATAAAAAGCAAACTGAAGTAGAGGAAGAATATAAAAATATAACAGAATATAACAGTGACTTAAATCTTAAAATAAATGAAGTGACTTAAATCTTAAAATAAATGAAGTGACTTAAATCTTAAAATAAATGAAGAAAATCATAATGATGAAGAGGATAATGAAAATAGAATGCAGGTAGACATGGGAAATGAAACTGATGTTATAAAAACCACAGAAAATTTCCAGCTATGAGCATTGATCACTAAAATGCGAAAAGTTGTTACAGTATTCCATCGTTTGCTTATGAAAAATGAAGTGCTTCAAAAATATGTGAAGCAAGATTGTGAAAGAATTAAATCTTGCGTTAGATTTGAAAAGTAGATGGAGCAACGTGTTGTTCATGTTAGATTGTTTAAATGTTTTAAAATCTTCATTAAAGAAAGCACTAATTGATATCGATGCAAATATAATTGATATCAATGCAGACACTTTTATATGAAACCGAATGGGATACAGTATTACAGTTATCGAAAAAATTTGATACCATTAAAATGAGCTGAAGACACGCTATGTGGTGCTGATGCCAAATTAATTTCTGCAGATGTAACATTTACGTTTATGTTACAAAATTTAGGTGACGATAACAAAATTAGCCTTGCATTGAAAATGCTAGAAATCCAAATTAACTGAAGAACTATTTTATCTGATGTTTTACAGTATCTGCATAATGGAGATAGGAAAAAAAAATTTATAAGAATATTTAGGGAAAAAAAATTCATAAGAGTATTTCTGTTCATTCTAAAACGGAAATAAGTTTATTCTAACCTTTGCCCGACATCTTACTAATGAAACTTCTCTGGTTGATTCTACGAATTCCGAGTCTGACCCTGATATAGAATCTGAACTTGAACCTAACAAAAGTAAAACTGAACTCTCCTTGGTGAAATTGCAACAGCAAAAAACCCAGCAAACCCAGGTCGATAGAACCACTTTTGGAAAATATTTATTATAATCTTTTGTGTATTCCTCTAACAAGTGTTAAAGCAGAGAAAGCTTTTTCCACTGTTGGAACATTTTCAACAAAAATCAGGTCAAGACTTAATGATATGACATTGGATAATTTGTGTATGCTAAGAAGCTTTTTAAAAAATCACAATTAAAAAAAAAAATTTTTTATATATTAATTATTTTTCTCGTTGAATTTGTTTCGTTTAATTTTTGTTTTTCATTGAATTTGTTTTGTTTTACTGAGATTTTGTTTTGTTTTACTGAGATACTTAAAAAAAGTTTAATTTTAATTAATTTGAAATACTTTGAAACTTTTTTTCCTTCAAATTTTTTTTGCAATTCCAGAATTATATTGGAATTCTAAATTTCATGTGATTTTGAAAACTCCGGAAATCATTTTTCAATAAAAATTGGATTCACTTTTTTTTTTTTTGTTATTCACCTCCCCAAGGCCAAAAGGCCACTAAAGATGAGGAGGCTCCTTGTGGTTATAACCCTCTCCCAACTCTAGAACTCCAAAACACAAACCTTGACGAACAAGGCCACTGTACGGAGAAACAAGTTGAGAGCGGTACTACCAGGGACGTGGTGGGAATCGAACTCGGAACCTCTCGCTTATGAAGCGAGTGCTCTACCACTACAACACTATTGCATACTTGTCATAACAAATACTAAAAATTTAATATTTGTTCATAAAAATTAAGGTATGTTCTATGAATAAAACTTCAATCATCTTACATTTTATAAGAGGCCTCATTATAAATTTTTGTATCATTTGAAATCTTTTGTTTGCTTGTTTAGTTAAACACGCAAAATGTTATTCTGTCTGCAACATTTGATTTTTTCGAAATTGATAAACCAATTTTTATTTATCAAAAGCAATTTTTTTTAGTTAACAAATCTTTTTGGAATTGATTTTACTTAAAGTAAAAATCTTTGAATAAAATACACAAAGCTAGCAAACTAAACCTAGCAAACTAAACCTTTAGGTACATACTGAATGCTGTTTATAGTCATGTTTAAAACACCATTTCTGCAAAATCATTTATACAGAGAATTTATGTTATAAGGACTTAGTGAACAGATATTTTTTTCACAAATGATTTTATAAATATGGTTTGATTTTTTTTTTTATTTCTTGAAGAAAAACAAATAACGATTTCAAAATGTTCAAAACAATTTATTTTTTTTAACTAAGCAGAAAAAGTTAAAAACAATTTGGTAAGATACTTTAAAAGTTCAAAACAGTTTGATAATAAAAAAAAAACTACCACTTATTAGATTTTAAAATATTTACTTCTTTAAAAGGCATATTACAAATATTTGAAAATATAAATAATAAATACCTGAATATATCTTCTGCATGCCGAAATGAAAATGAAGCACCACTAAATCCATTAAATGATGGTTCGTGATAATGACCTCCACCTAAATTTGATATATTTAAAAATTAATCTTGTTTAATGAGCTAAAATAAAATTACTATTACATATTGAATCAAAGCTTAATTTTTCAACCTCCAGCTTTCAAACCATCTTTGCCATAAACGTCATAAACATTTCGTTTTTCTTCTAAAAAAATATTATTAACTAACTAAAAAAAAACATTCATAAATATTTATTGGATTTTTTTAAATAATTTTATTTTTCAAAAACATATACTTATAAAAGATCTTACTGTCAGATAAGACTTCATAAGCTTCTGATATCTTTTTAAACATCTCCTCTGCTTCTGTTTTTTTATCGGGATTTTTATCAGGGTGCCATTTAAGAGCAAGCTTTCGATACCTTCACAAAATGGAAAAGTAAAAAAACAATAACAACGAAAAACACAAACTAAAAAATAAAGATAACATTCTCTAGTAGTTTCTGCAAAGATGTCTCTTACTGTCTAATAATTTTAAATAAAGTGGATTTATAGAGGTAGGTAAAGTTTTTGAAAATAAAAGTAATTGAGATTTGTCCGATTAAAAACTTTAAAACTTCAAAAAAAAAATTTAATTTTATTTAAAAATTTTTTCAAGTTAAGAAGTTTTAATAAAATTGTTATAAAGAGAGTTTTAACAACACCTTAAATTTAGACAGTTGTTGAGGGGGTTGTTATAAAATTGGGAGTTGTACCAAAATTTCTGGAGAGGATTGTAAATTTTACATAACTATAATTATAAATTACCACTAAAATTCAAAAGCATGAATAACATTTCCAGAACCATGTATAATAAGAAGCGAATAGACATTAATATAAAAGGTTTATTCTTTAACTTCATTGAATCTGCATTCTAGATTCTAGAGTATACAGACAATGTTAAAATAAATAAAATAAAATGTTTACTAAAAAACATAAAAATTTATTTAAATGTTTGCAGCTAATGGTCTTTAGAAGGTTATTTACAAAATATTTTAACTAGTTAATAAAAATAAGAATGAGGAACTAAAATATGCCAAAAATTCAATATCAACCAAAGTTCATGACACTGACTCCCATTCGTAAAGTGATGCAAGTCGTTCTAAGGCAATAAAATAGAGAAGAAACTCATTTTTGCTTGATGAAGAAAGGATTAAAAGTAATTCTTATAAAGAGCAAAGGCAGACCAGATTTGGTATAAATGAAACCAAGTTTCAAGCAGCCCCCCCCCCCCTTTAAAAAAAAAAAACCTATCACTTTTTTGAGTCTTACACACAAAAATTGCATAAAAAACATAAAATAATGCTTTAGAGAAACTTCATGCCAAATGATCCAGAAAATTTTTAAAATGCAATGACATTGCAAATTTCATTTTTATACAATAGAAAGAACTTAATAAAATATGAATTCTACAAAAACTGCAGTCTTTAACTTTAAAAATTCTTATCTAAAAAGTAATACTTTCCTATTTTCTGGGATAAGAAATCTGCTGAAATGGTCAGAAACTTCCTAAATTATCCTTAAATTTGCCTAACTATCAATTAAAAAAAGAATCACTACTTATTGTTCTATTTCTAGACAATCATAAAAGTTTATTAAAACTCAATAGTAACATCTTGTTGGGTATGATCATTTTCAATTATCATACTATTATATTGAAATGTATCATATTAAAACATAATAAATTTACCAAATTTCAATGTTTTGATATTAATTTGTTGACTAAGTTGAGTTCTTTTATTACTGGTAAAAGAAAAAATTGTCTGTTACATTACCATCTTCATTTATTTGTTTAAAGTAAATAAGTGAGGAAGCTAATGTAACATCTCCATTACCTTGTAACATGAAGATTCTTTGAAATAATAGGATAATTTTTCATTTGTTGCCTTTGGTATCTTACTTGACATTTTGCATTACAGGAATGAGCAGTTAAAGGGATATACACCACAATATAAAGACATTATTAGTAAGCGACCGGGGCTATGGCTGGGGTCAGGTTTGATAACATAGCTGCGACCGGGGATGAGTTTATGATCAGTGCTGCATTAATATTGATAGATCCAATAAAAAAGTTATTTTTAATTAAAATTTATGAAATTAGTTATAATTTAAAACAATACTTTTATAGGATCTATCAATATTAATGCATCCCTGATCATAAACCTGACCCTGGTCATGGCTATGTGTTATCAAACCTAGCCCCGGTCGCTTACTAGACACAATACTGATAGTTTATTTCATATGTGCTTAATTTATAAGACTTTAGAATATGACATCATTGTAGAGTATGAATAAAACTTGTCTTTCCACTTTGTGCTGTATATTATAAACTAAAGTAAAATGGAGAAGGTGAGCTTCGAATAAAATGACAATATTAGTTTTTATTGAAATACATTTATTATTTAGTTTTAATCCAAAAAATTTAACCAAAACTTTATTTTTGGCTAAATATTAATATTTTTTTAAATACAAACACAAATTGTCTCAGCACTTAGGAATCCCTTTACCTCGTTTATTGCCTTGGACAATAAACAAGTTAAATTGTTTGTATTGTGACCTTATTGTCACAATAAAAACAATTTTTGTCATCAGATCTTTGTAGGTACATTTTCCATATATATATCGTTAATAAGAATATTATATTTTATTGTTGGGCACAAACACAAACAAACTGAGTTCCTGATACACCAAGAGTTATACACCATATATTAGTCTTAAACTACAAAACTTAGAAAACCTTTTAATCTTATGAGGATATTTAGTTTTTAAGGAAACATAGAGTTATATACAACTACATAAAATTAAATGCTTTTACGTGTATTCCTTTCTACTAATACTTTTATAATATTTTTTTACAAGGCCTTTGTCTAGTCATACATCTTCATCGTACATTTTGTTGACTGTATTTAATGTTATTTAAGAAAATGCTTTTAATTTCTTAGAGTCTGAAGCTGAAACTATTCACCTTGTTTCCTTTAGTTTATGTGATTTTTTTTCTCTTGCATTTGGGATTTTTACACTTCAGTTTTGCACTACTAACATCATATACTTATAAAATGTGCTTTATAATTTGTGGTTGCTTTTCTAACATTATCTTTAGCAACAAGTAACTGCTAATGCTATATGGAACATGAAGTTTTACGGAGGAGTTTTATATTTTTTTTACACACTACTACATGATTAACAGTTAATGCTTCTCATGACTTCTCAAGAGCAACTTATTTTAAGAAATGGCTCTTGAGAAGTCTTTTTCAATTAAAAGTTTCTTAAATTCAAAAATTTCTTTTTCACTAAATTTACCAATTATAGAATTAAAGCAACTCTAACATTTGAAAACTAGTTTCTTGATTACATTCCCAAATATAGTGATATTACATGACAATCTAAAAACACAATCTTTTTGTTAGCGATTAATTAAATAAGATGATAATAAAAAAAAAAGATATCTTATTTTATAAACTTTTATAAACTCAGAGATTTTGATTTAATTATTTTAAAGATGCTTTATTGTAAAACCTGCTTTTATTAAAAAAGAGATGTTACAATAATTCTCCATTAGCAATTATTTAACTTTTTTATTTATTTATGTTTGTTTATTAAATTACAATATATTGTATGCATCGTTTTAAAGTTTATATTAAATATCTTCTCATGCTTTCAAGCGGATTGTTAAAATTTCATCATTTAGTATTTCAAATCTCCTAATTAATTCTCTGACACCCTCTCAATAAGAACCAAATTTCTTTAAACCAGTCTTTCTACAATAAATTAGTTTTATTTAACAGCTCTCTGAAATCACACAAATCTTGATTGAATTTAAGATTAAAATACAAAATTAACAAACCAATAATAATTAATTCAATCAAACCAACTTATATGCTATGCTAAATTTTAAAGTTATTCTATATTTAAATTTATATATACATTTTTTTTGTGCAAAGGATAGTTGTTACTTTTAAAATAATGTAATCAACTTGTTTATGTTTAAAATGTCACATTTTTTTATAACACCATAACAATGATGAGCAGGTAATAAATTTATTTTATACTGATGTAATGTTAGGACAGAATGTTTTTTTGTAAACTATTTATAGTTTTTATTTGATTAAACAATTTGCTGGCAACATTTTAGAATCAGAAAATGTCAATGAATATTATAACAATATTTTTTCCCCTCACAAACCATACAATGTGAAAATTCATTAAAATCATTATTTTAGACCGATGTTTAAACTATACACTTGCAGATGAAATTCTTATGATTTATGAAAGATCATTGAAAAGAGAATGTGTGAAATTGAGTGATCAAGGCCACAGGGATTTTTGAGCATCTAAACCAGTGGTAGAAAAATCTAAATTGATAATTTCAATGGTTTCTTTACTCCATAAAAAAGCCAAGTATAAATTTTATAGTAAAAAACAAACAAATATTTTCAAAGCTTTACCAATAAATCAATATAGTTTTGAAATAGAAAGTGTTACATTTTAAGGTTGTTTACAAAAAGTAAAATTACTAACATTAATTAAACACCTAATGACAAAGATTAAAATAATAATGGTTATAATAACAATAATACAATTTGCAATAATAAACATAAGAATCACAATGAGAATTAGAAAAACAACAGCAACAACAACAATAATAATAATAATAAAAATACAGTCACTTGCTTTTATAAACACAATAGCTATGTATGTAAAATTAGACACTTACAAATAGTTAACTGATAACAAGTAACAACTAACAATGACATAAAACTATTGTTTAAGTTGAAAGCAAGAAAATAAGTACAATAATAATAAAATTAAAAATGTATATGCATACAGAAATACACATATGTGCATGCATAAACACAAATACAAATATATACATACACATATAGATTTACAGTTTTAAAAATATATATAGCTTTAAAAATGTCCAACCAACATTAGACAAACTAAAAAAAAAAACACAGGACAATATAAACACTGTATAAAAGCACATATTGTCACATTGTCATGTATTGTTCATGATAACATGAACAATACATGACAATGGCCAAAGAACAATACATGACCCTTCCAAAAAAAAGAAACAGCAGACAAAAACACATAAATAAACAATATACAAAATTACAGCACAATTTGAACAATGCACAAAAATATATGACAATATAAACAATGTACAAATATAACTTAAAAAAATTTTTTTTTTTTTTGCTGTTAGTAAAATTCATAGTTCTTTTTTTTTTTTCTTATTTTCCAATTTAAATTTTTTTTATTGAACTTTTAACTTTGATTTTTGTTAATGGTAGTCTTTTATTTAGTTAATGGTTTATGCTTTTTTTTTTCTTTTTTTTTTTTTACTCTTTAGTTATTTTATTTAAATTGCTTGATCTTGTTTTTACTTTGTATGTTGTTATTTTTTCATGCTTCTATTTTTAAAATAACTTTTTGATTATCCTTTCCTTTGTTTATCTCTTCTTTTTTCTTTCACTTTCAAAACTTACCTCCAACATTTCCAGTGTCATTGCAAAGCAATGGTTTTATTTGATGGTTAATAGTTCCATTATGATTTTAAAGTCATAATGAAACTATTAAAATTTG
This sequence comes from Hydra vulgaris, assembly GCF_038396675.1. Taxonomy (NCBI): domain Eukaryota; kingdom Metazoa; phylum Cnidaria; class Hydrozoa; order Anthoathecata; family Hydridae; genus Hydra; species Hydra vulgaris. Next base: position 8,134,822 of record NC_088930.1, on the reverse strand, counting down.
GAGAACTTAATTGCGTGTAGGAACTTTACTTGAAAAAAAAACTTCAAAATAATTTCTACAAACTTCAAATTTATTTCAGGGCATGGACTAGTTTGTCAAGGCACTCAAGAATCTAACATGGTAATAAAAAAATTAAAAAAAAACAATGAAAAAAAGTTAAAATGGTACATACGCTTTTTTGATATCGTTATCAGTTGCAGACTTTCCAACTCCTAGTATGCTATAATAGTCATCAGGCATTTTTAAATCTTTATCTCTAAACAGCATAAGAAATGTATAGCTGTACACATAAAATGTATATATATATTAGAAATATAACAAATTGAAAAGAAAAAAAAGAAGACTTGAATTTGTGCTAAAGATAAGTTTGTTAAAATACAAAATTTTTAAAATAGATGCTAAAATAAAGTTTATTTTCATATTTTACAAGTTTTTTTTATGTATTTTTAAATTGTTTGTAATACATTAAAAATATTATACAGAAAGATAAAACCTACTCACGTTTGATTTAATTTACCATTTAAAAAATTTTTAAATTTTAAAATAAAATGGTTTAGATAAATATAAAAAAATTATAATTGCACTGCATGAAAAAATTAAATATAGTAAAAAAAATAGTGAAGTTTTGTGGTCCTAAATTTATACTCTCGATTTTATAAGAATCGAAACTTTTAAAGAAATTTCCAGACATCATTATCACAAGTTCCGGTTCCGGTTAAAAGAAACTTTCAAATATACAAATAATTATACAAATTAATTATATGTTTTGACAAAAATTATATGTTTTGACAAATAAAAAAACTTTGAGATCAGTGATTTTGACTTTTAAAGTAAACTTTACCAAATGTCAAGTACAGACATAGAAAATAAAGCACTAAACTTTTTAATTTTTCTGTTAACTTCAAATATCACAAGCTGACACTTGCTTGACTCGTGAAATTTTTAACCAGAAAGAAACCACATTCTCCCAAAATAGGAGCCGCAATATAACTATGTATAATATCAAAAAAAAATAATTGCATACTATGGCTGTATTTCTAAACATAGAGGTTTTAATTGTATGTATTCAATGTGAAATCAAAGTACTTAATTAGTCTATGGCGAGAAGGCAAATAGTTTAATAACTTATTGTAAGACAAAAACTTATTTAAAGAACGTAACAAAATCAAAAGTTTTTTATAGATTGATAGAACGCTTTTTTCTATTTTAACATTTACAACAAAACTTCTTTAAGCGCACAATAATAGAAAATATACAGTGAATAAATTTCTTTTACAACTATTCTAAAAATTGCGTATATCGATAAAGTGCATTTTAAATAAATTATATTAATCTTTGCATACACATTCATTGATCTATAACAGACTACATAGTATTTAATATGCAGTCTATTATAGTTTAATGAATGTGTATGCTATGGTTAATTAGTTCATATAATATGCACTTTATCTCCAAAAAAAAGTCTCCGAAAGCTTCTATTAGAAAAAGTACACTTTTGATTAAAAAACAAAAACCTTTAAAGTTCCTTTAAAGAAGAGATGATAAAAATCTTTCTTGGTATCCATACATAGAATACATTTAATATATTTTTGTGCTGATTAGAGTAGCCCCAATAGCAACAACAATGACGATTTATATCGTGTAGCGTGAACAGGGCCTCGTCTGACCAATTAATTATGATCAGCAAATTAGAATTTTATTCAACCTTTGAAAGAAAGACTTCATTCTATTTTCAAAATCATTTTCACTTGCTAAAGATCTTGTACTCTAGGAAGACGGGGAAGACGAGGCAAGATGGCAAACGTTTACAAATAAACACAAGCTACATTTATAGTTTTTTTTCACTCATTTATAATTTTTTTTGCAGTGTTATTTATGAAATGCCATCTTGCCTGGTTTTCCTATACTTCTTGAAAAGCATGATAACAGGTGCTTAGGCTGATTCTCATTACAATAGCGCTCATTTGAATAGACAAATCGGCGTCGGTTTCCTATACTAGTTCACGAACGTCTTGAACAGCTTTTTAGTAGCAGTAACAGTAAAACACTGCCTGTCTCCTTAAACTTTCAAGCCTTTTGAATTGTTTTCTCATGAAATGGCTTAGTGGTAAAGTAGTTTTTTCATTGCTTTCAAAACTTTTAAAAATTCTCAAGTTTAGTAAACAAAAAAACAATTTAGGTTCTCTTTTCGATCAAAAATTGTGAAGTCATGGTTTTTTATATATGCCAATTAAATTTTGTATATGAATTAGGGTTTGTAATCTTGTATTACATTTTTTATCCCAGGATTTCGGTTTCACAGTTATCTAGTCACGTGATCCCCGGATTGGTCCCATATTTTTGAATACCTTGTCATGAAAGTTATTAACTTATTACTTTAGTAAAACTATAAGAAAATTGATGAATGATACTTAAAAAACTGGTTTTAAAATAACTGTTTATTAAATTGTAAATTCTTTGGTTTTTAATTTTATACATCTTTAATTATTACGAGTTATATCCGAAAAATCTTTTTTTGACATGTTATATAAATACAACGTTTTGTCAATAATTAATAAACCGACTCGGGTAAATAAAACTTCTGCAACTGCAATAGTATTTTTATTAACAATTAATAAGAAATATCATTTGCGGCAGGAGTATTTAAGACTGATTTTAGTAATTTTTTCCCAATATACATTACTATAAAAAATATAAAAGTTATTCCAAATGATCAAACCATAATTTTAAATATAAATAAACGCAAATTTTCAACTTTTAGTAAAAACAATCTAACAAACAAATTATATATAGAAAACTGGATTGATGTTTATAGAAGTCAAAATGCAAATGAAGCATTTAATTTATTTTTTAATTAATTTCAAAAGATTTTCGATGAAGCTTGTCCTAATGAAGTATTAAAAATAAAAACAAAAACACTTGCTAATCCCTAGATGGATAAAACACTCATAAAATGCTCTAAAACCAAACAAAAACTGTATAATAAATTTCTTAAAAATAAAAGCACAACTAATGAATAAAATTATAAAACAAACAAGTACTATTTAATAGATCTTCTAAAAAAAAAAACTAAAAAAAATTATTACAGTAAACAATTTACTAAAAGTAAACTGGATATCAAAAAAACATGGGCAGTAATCAATGATATATTAGGAAAAAATGAAATTAAAACTTCTTTGCGACCAAAATGAATCAATATAAATAATAATGATATATTGTTCTAAAGAAATATCTTAAGAGTTTAATATATATTTCTTAAATGTCGGACTTGATCTAGCTAACAAAATTATGCCACCCTCTAATTCTTATAAAACCTATCTAACACCTATCAACGTTTTGTCATTTGACATTTGTCAAAAGACAAAACGTTGTATGATTTTGACTTGACATTAAAAAAGTTCAAAACGACTTTTTCTTCCATAAAAAAGAAGAAATCATCAGGATTTAACGGTATACTAATCTGGCATCACTGCTAGATGTCTATTGTCTGTCAGTGACGCAGGCTCACGCAACAACTGCCTGTATTTCATTTATTTCATAATGGTAATTCAAAGTAATTTTATTAATGTTAATAAATGCTAATAAAAGTAAATAAAAAACACATCTTTTGATTTTTGATAAGTTTAAATTAATTAAATTATAAGTCCATCATGTCCGCAAATTAACAATCGGGTGCAACAAATCGAAAAAGACGATTGCAATTTAAACGAGAAAATGAAAATTCTGAAAAGGTATTTACGAAAACTTTTCAAGTAAAGTCCAAGCAAAGTGAAAAAATTGGTTACCCTTTGTCATTAATTGGTAGTAATTCTTTTTTGGAAGAGAAAATAGAAGTAACGCCTTCAGAAAGTAATTTAAAAACAACATCTCAGTCTCCTAATTCTACCACTACTAGTGACGTTCAAATAGATATAAATAATCCTGCACTATTTCCCATTAATTCTAAAGTTCGTGATCACATAATTTATGCTGGAATTAATGTAGAATCTGACCTAACAAATGTTATTGAACTTCTACGAGATCTTAACAATCGTTGTTTTACGAAATTATTATTGTACTAAAAATTAAATAACGGCGAATCTTATTTGCGAACCTGGCAAGTACTCAGCAAACATTTCAACGTAAATATAACGTCGAAATTATATTCAATTGACGTTGTTTTGACGTTGAATATTAGTATTGAAGTGACTAAAATATAACTAAAATAGAACTGTAAAAACACGTATTTACAACGACAAAAAAATGATTTTATACGTTTTTTTTAATTGTTATTTAGGTGCCCCTAAGAGACCTAATGGCCTTGTCACAGAGCACCGCGGAAGTGCATTTAACCAGGAAGTTCACGCCTCCTTCCATACCGTGACGCCTAAATATGTCCTGAGCTCGTTTCGAACCTCGATCTCTTGCTTCTTAAACAAGCGCTCTAACCACTGCGCCACGGAAGCGATAAACATCAACTATCACCGCAATAAACATCAACTATCATTACTTCATTAGGGGCATATCAACTTTAATGAAGATGCAAGTACTATTTATAATTCTTTAAAACATTCTACTTAGTATATGACGCAAACTTTCCAGTATATGAAAAATTTATAAGCCATAAAACCTTTAATAGTCCTTGGCTTACAAAAGACTTGAAAAAATCTTCGAAAATAAAGCAAAAGTTGTTCATAAAATATTTAAAGACTAAATCTTCTGCAAATGAAAAAATGTATTAAAGTTATAAAAATTTATTTTAAAAATTTCGTAATAATCTGAAAAAAAAAAAAAAAAAAAATTATATTAATCTGATCAATAAATTTAAAAATAACTAAACGCGCACATGGCAAATAATAAAAGAAATAACAGGAAAATTAAAAAAGTCACTTAAGTTCTTTACCACAAACTATAAAAGTTGAAGATGTTAATATATGTGAACCGAGCAAAATTGCAAACTTACTTAACAAATTTTTTACTGAAAATTGTCTTCAAACGAACTCTCGGTCATAGGAATTTTTCTCTGAAAAAATTTCTATGACGAGAGTTCGTTTAAGGACTACTTGTGTCCTATAAATAAATCTCATTATAACAATAAGTATTCTTCTGAATTATCGCACAACGAGCTCGATAGAGCCTTTAAATTTCTAAAAAGAAATAAAGCTATTGGTGCTGATGAAGTAAGAGGTAACATTGTTGTAGATTGTTGTGAAAGTCTGAAAGGTATTCTTTAAAAGGTATTTAATGAATCTATAAAACTAGGAGTTTTCCCGGATCAATTGAAAATTTCGAAAGTCAAACTAATTTACAAACATAGCGATAAAACAAATATTAACAGCTATCACCCAATTTCGGTTCTTTCAACTTTTTCAAAATTATTGGAAAGTATAATATATAATAGAATATTTAAATATTTTGACCAAAATGATATACTACATACCAAACAGTTTGGCTTAAAAAAAATATTTTAACTGAGCACGCAATTATTCAATTTGTTTGGGAAATCTCAGAATCTTTCAAAGAAAAACAATATACCCAAGGAGTCTTTATTGATCTTGCAAAGGCTTTCCATACCGTTGACCATAAAATATTGCTTAAAAAGCTATGGAATCGATAACAATATGCTAAAATCGTTTCATAGTTACTTATCAAATAGAAAGCAATTTGTTACCTCTAATGACGGCCTTCAAAGTGACTATATTGAAATAACCTGTGGTGTTCCACAAGGATCTATCCTAGGTCCTCTTGTGTTTTTAATTTGTATTAATAATTAAGTAAAGCAGCTGATCTTCGGAGTATTATGTTTGCTGATGATACGAATTTGTTCTTATCAAGCAGCAATATTAATGAGCTGTTTTCTGATATGAATCAAGAACTTAAATGCGTATCTGAGTAGTTTAAATGTAACAAATTGACTATAAACCTTGTTAAAATAAAATACATTCTGTTTCACCCTATATCTAAAAAATATTTTTTTTACGAACAACCGAGCCAAAAATTCTTATTGATGAACTTGAAATAAAAAAGGAAACTTTTACTAGTTTTCTTGGCATTTATTTTGATGAGAATGTTACATGAAAACCACATATTGACTACATTTGCACTAAAGTTTTTAAAAATATAGGAGTCCTCTATAATTCAAGAAATTATTTAAACAAAACCACTTTAATCCAACTCTATTACTCATTTATACATAGTTATACTAACTATGTAAATATTGCTTGGGGGAGTACAAGCAAAAGTGAGTTGCGTACTCTTTATCATCGTCAGAAGCACGCAATACACTTAGTTTGTTTTGAAAATCGACTTAAAAATATAAAAGTACTTAATATTTTGAAGTGAATGTATATAAAACATGAAATATTATGTTTTGTGTTTCAATGTAAAATCAATCTGCCATTTCACATTTTTAAAGATTTTATTACCTTAAAAACAAAAATAAGTATACACTACGAAATGATAACTCACTCTATGAACCCTTTTGTCGCACAAAATTCTATCAGTTCTGTATATCGTGCCCCTAATCTCAAAACAACATCGTTTTACCTAATTTTGATTTACCAGTTATCTTCCCAGTCTTTGAAAAGAAATTTAAAAAATTCATTCTTTTTAATGACAGTTTTTTGAAATACCTTAAAAATAAGAAATTTATATAAACACGCTTTTTTTTTTTTGTATTTTGTTATTTTTATTTGTTTATTTTTATTAATGGCTAAAGTTGTATTTTATTATAACGTTTTATGGTTCTGGCGACAAGATTATTAGATCTTCTATCAGGTGCGAAGGTTTTTTTTTTAAACTAGTCCATTTCTTTTTTGTTATTTTTATTTTTATTCTTATTGATGTGGTGTTTATATTCTGTATTATAATTTATTAAAAGTATAAAAATTGCAATATTTATATTGTATATGTAAAACTTTATAAGAAAAAAAAGATAGGGAAATTTATATATACAAAATGTATGTTTGCGTGTATATATATGTATGTGTGTTAGTGTGTTTATTTATATATATATATATGTTTACATACAAATAAAAATAAATTTAAAAAAAAATTATCAAACCGGGACACATTGGTCAAAACAGGAATTTTTCAGTATCTACATCGTTATTGATTGTGAAGAACTTGAGACGATTTAAAAAAAGAAAAAAAAAAAGTGTTATTTTATTAAAACTGAAGAATGAACTTTGCGATGATTTAAAAGGAGAAAAAGAATATTAATTTTTTAAAAAACTGAATATTTGGATGTTCAACAACTAAAAATAACTGAGAGTGTGAACAAAATTATAAACGGATATACAGCGGTGGCCAATAATTAAAGACCACTCATTTTTAAGTTGGTTTCTTAATCTTCAAATTAAAATTAAGAAGATTCTAATTGACATATTAATTTTTTTTTTTAATATCTTGCTTATTAAAACATACGGATTATAGTGGTATAATTTTTTTTAACTAATTCTAATTAAATAGCGTTTAACTGATTAAAAAATTGATGAGTACTTATAAATCTTCTTTAAATAAATTGGACAAAATTTAACGACCACTTTCAAATCTTTAATTTGTACTTATTAAAAATAATAATCCATTATTTTTTTTAACTGTCTTAATTGCTTATTACGTTGGCTATAAAATAAAATGTCGAAACCTGAGTTTCGATATCAAATAAACATTTATTTTTTGAATTGCAATAAGGATATAAAAATATTGCAAAAATGCGTGCAAGATCGAAGAAAAAGACAGATACGCGGCTCTTGTATTTAAAGAAGAAGGCTATAGCATCAGACAAATAGCAGAAAAGCTCGGAAGGTCTCACTCTTGCATTATTAATATAATTCAACGATACAAAGAGACCCGGTCAATTAATGATCGTCATAGGACTGGACGCAATAAAATTTCAAATGACCGTGATGTTCGCTCGTTAGTGAGATTAATGAAAGAAAACAGACAAGCATTATCTACAGACTTGTCTACGAAATGGACACTGTCAAATGGTCTGAAAGCAAGCCCTAGAACTGTGCGAAGGGTCCTCCACAATTTAAATTATTTATGGCGTGCTGCTGCAAAAAAACCACGCTTAAATAAAAAACAAAAATTTGCCAGGAAAGAGTGGTGCAAACTACATAAAATTGATCAACTGATCAGTGGAGCCGTGTGGTCTTTAGTGATGAAATGAACGTTGAGGTAGACAACAGAAAAGGTCGCGTAATGTTGCGTAGACTTCCAAGCGAACGGTTCGATGAATCATGCATTTTGAAACGAACAAAACAAGGCAGTGATTCAATAGGCATTTGGGTCTGTATGAGTGCCTGTGGAGTTGGCGTTTTTTATTTATTCGATGGTAGACTCAACAAAAAAAGGTACATTGAAATTTTGGAAAACTCGCTTATTCCTAGCATTGATTTATGGCAGTTGCAAGATGGATTTATTTTCCAGCAAGATAATGCGCCGTGTCATAAAGCGCATGTTGTTAGCGATTGGTTGAATTCTAATAAAATTCAAGTGCTTCCATGGCCTGCCAATAGTCCAGACTTGAATCCAATAGAGAACTTATGGTCGTGGCTTGATCACAAGCTTGGTAAAGAACAACTTTACAATTTGGAAGATTTGAAATCTTCTATCTCTCATCATTTGAAAAATGTGCCTGATGAAGTAATCAAAACTTTAATGAATTCAATGCCAGAACGAGTACAAAAGTGCTTGAAAACAAATGGAGGAACAACACGTTTCTAAATTATTTTTTTATTGCTTTTTGAAATATTTTTGAAACTGGTCTTAAAATTTTGTCCAATTTTTTTTCCCATTTACATTTTTTACTAGTCAGTTTTTTAATTTTTTAACATTATTTTGTAAAAAAATTATACTTTTATAATAAATATAAAATACAATAAAAATTCTTTCTAAAAATGTTTTTCTTTTTTTGATACCTTTTTCCAAAATAAAATTATACTAAGGTTAAAAATAAATTTTGAAAAAAAAAATTTTAAGAAATTTGTATTTCGAGTCTTTACAGCGGCCACCGCTGTAAAGACTCGAAATACAAATTTCTACAAGTAAAGACACTCAGTTTCGGCAAGTAAACATTTTCACCACTAACAAGTTATCAAGATGTAAACTATGTAAACTATATTATTGAAATATATTAAATAAAAACTAAAACAAAAAAAAAATACTGTCTGTTTTCGACATTGAAAATCAAATATGATTTGACGTCTAAATGCTGTTAAGTTTCGACGTCACGTACATGATAATATTTAAACTTAAAATAACTTAAAATTATTACGCAGTATGGATGTTAAACATTGACGTTGCACTTTGATTCATCAGTCAATTAAAAAATTATATTAATATAACTATACATATTTTATTTATTTTATGCTACAAAATTTGTTGGGGATGATCCCAGAAAAATTTGTTGGGGATGATCCCAGAAAAATTTGTTGGGGATGATCCCAGAAAAATTTGTTGGGGATGATCCCAGAAAAATTAGAAAGTCTTTAAATAAAAGAAACAAATCTTTTTATAAAAAAAGTCCTTCACTTGCTAACATTTTTTGTTGCTGTGGAAAGTGGAGTGCGGACAGCTATGGATAGTTGTAGGCACTGTGGATAAACATTTTACTTTGCTTGATATTCTGTTTAAGAAAATATAGTTTTGGGGCGGGATAGATGCATACACCATTTTAATGATTTAATTAAGTTATTAATGTATTGATATATACATTAGGGTTGTTCGCCGTAAACAAAAACTTACGAAAATTTCGCATTTTTATCTTCCGTATTTCAAGTTGCTATGGCGGAAGTTGCAAATTCATCTTCCGTAACGCATTATACAAAAAAAACAAATAATATTAATTCTGTAATAACCATTTACGAAAAGAAACTTGCGAAACAAATCATTTCGAAAGAATACTTGCGAAACAGTTCCTTACGGAAAGAGCATTTCGGAATGTGCACTAACGGAATAGGCTCGAAAAGCCTTCATTAAACTGTTATACAAAAAAGTGTTATTACTTATTGTTTAAATAAAATAATGTTGTTAAATGATTCTTCAATAGTTTATACATATATATCTAAAATATATATATATATATATATATATATATATATATATATATATATATATATATATATATAAACAGTGGCCTAGAAAAGTTAAGAAAGTTAGGATGCAAGAAGGGGGGGGGGCGGAAACAGAAATTAAGGGGGCCTAACGCAGCTAAAATTTAAATAGAAAAAGCAGAAATGGAGGTTTACTATTTATATTCTCATATATAAAAGCATAGTAAAATATTTGGTTCCATTACAAACTTTAATTGAACTTTAAGTGTTGTTTGGCCGTTGTCAGTTCTAACTGAATCTTGCAATTAATTTATCACTACCTCTCAGACAAGCCACAGCTCTGAAGATTTCAGCGTTTGTATAATCCTGGTGAGCTTGTATGTTAAAATATTTTCCAGGGGCGAAGACCCGGATAAGGGTCGCATTGTATGTGCCCGTTTTTTTGCTAAAAAATCTTGCAACTAATTTCTTACTGCTCTCCGAAAGTGCTAGAGCTTTAAAAATTTCAGCAGTTGTATAGTTCCAATAACGTTGGGATGTTGAAAATCTCAGCATTTTCTAGGGCCAACGGTACAAGGTGCAACAATTATTATTATTATGTATTTCGTCGATAAGAAAAGTTTACAAGTTTATGCAATACAAATATATAAACTTATGGCTGGGGCAAGAAGAAGACAAGTTCTGTCTTATCACCAAGCCCCTTTAAATAAAAATGTCAATAATAAAAATACAAAACAAAGTAACTCGTAAAATAAACGTTAAACAAAACGTTGCGTTAAAATAAAATAACGATAAATAAAAACTAAAAAACATTTTACGCTATATTACAGTGTAATATATCCAAAACTATACGAAGATTTTTTAATTAATTATTTTAATTTTTAATTTTTTAATCGACAGTTTTTTTGTTTCGTAAAATTCGGTACGAAAAATAAAAATTCCTGATTCTCAATATCCTTTCGAAAGAACTTTATTTTTCCGGAATTGTACGAAATATTCCGGTTAACAACTCTAATATACACTGTAAATTTTTTATTTTATTTTTATCGAAGCTATCATAAAGTATTATAGACTATAAAAAATATACATTTTACAATTTCAAAAAATATTTATATGACTAATAATAGTAAAAACAATTATTATACCTATTTAAAACGTTTGCAATATTTTCTTTTACATTCACACCAACGACTTTTGCAATTCTTCTAACCTAATATATATATATATATATATATATATATATATATATATATATATATATATATATATATATATATATATATATATATATATATATATATATATATATATATATATATATATATATATATATATTAGGTTAGAAGAATTGCAAGAATTTCTTTTTTTCGTATCGAATTTTACGAAACAAAAAATGTTCATTTCGCAAATGCTACTTACGAAATATAGCCTTTCGCAAGTTGAATTACGAAATAAAACTATTTTGATACGTACGAAAGTAATGTTTATGGAAGTCGCGCTTGCGAAACGAGCTTTTTTGCTAAACGACGTTTTGAAGTCTAAAAAAAAACTTTGTTGTTCAAACGGATATAATTGTAAAAAATAAAGTTTTTATATACCAAAATGTTTATAATAAAATTTTATTTTTAGTATTGCAACATGAAAATTTTATAGTTTTATTTTTTAAAATAATGATAAAAAACCAAATTTCTTTCGAAACGAAATTCTTTCGCACCGCAACATGCGAAACAGTCTTATCAGAAAAAAACTTTCGAAACGTGGCATAATAAATATATTTAATTACGTTTTATGAATCAAATACGTTTAAGTAACTAAGTAATTAAAATACTAATTTTTTATATGATATTGATAAGCTTCAGTTTTAAGCTTTTATGAAAAAATCAAGACTTTCATAAAATATACCTTTTAGAATGTCATTTAATGATTAAGAATTAAATAATGAAGATAACTTGAACAACGTTAACATACAAATGCAATTCCTTTGTTGAAATCAAAAAAAGACCTAATTTAAGAGATGAATGATAAAAATTAAATATATAATAAAATACCTAAAAAAAGCTCTTACTTGTTTCCAAATAGAATAATTTCATGCTTAGTCAGTTTAAATTTTTTATTTTTGAGGCGCTCTGTTAAATGCGCTTTCGCTTTTATTACCTCAATAACAACAAGTAAATTTAAAAAAATTTTAAAGACATCCTTTTCAATGATTTTTTCTGTAGTGTTTTCCTTAATAAACAAAATTAAAAAAGTCAGTGTGGGAAGGTGGGAAGGGCATTTGTTGCCCC